>NW_025387386.1:0-5562 GCF_016433145.1 Gracilinanus agilis | reverse complement strand
TATAATAGTGAATAGAGTTCACTACAGAGAATTATACATAACATTTCTCTACATAGGAATACAGATAATTAGATCTCACTGAGGCCCTTAAAAAGGCAAATTTAAAAATTATAAGTTTTCTTTCTTTCCCCTCTGTATCTTATTTACCTTTTCAGGTTTCTCTCGATTTTTGTGGTTCGATGTCACACTTTCCATTTAGCCCTGGTCTTTTCTGTGCAAATACCTGGAATTCTTCAATTTTGTTGAATGCCCATACTTTCCCCTGGAAATATATAGTCAATTTTGATGGGTAGTTGATCTTTGGTTGCAGGCCCAGCTCTCTTGCCTTTCTGAATATCGTATTCCAAGCCTTACGGTCTTTTAGCGTGGAGGCTGCCAGATCCTGTGTGATCCTGAGTGGTGCTCCTTGATATTTGAGTTGTCTCTTTCTGGCTTCTTGTAAGATTTTTTCTTTTGCTTGAAAGCTTTTGAATTTGGCAATAATAATTCTAACCGATTTCTTCTCTGGGTCGAATGTAGTGGGTGTTCTATGAATCCTTTCGATGTCTATATTGCCCTCTTGTTGTAGGACTTCAGGGCAATTTTGCTGAGTAATTTCTTTTAGTACGGAGTCCAGGTTTCTATTAATTTCTGGTTTTTCTGGAAGACCAATTATTCTCAAATTGTCTCTTCTAGACCGGTTTTCTTGGTCTGTCACTCTCTCATTGAGATATTTCATGTTTCCTTCTATTTTTTCAGTCTTTTGACTTTGTTTTATTTGTTCTTGTTGTCTTGAGAGATCATTAGCTTCCAATTGCTCGATTCTAGCCTTTAGGGATTGATTTTCGGCTGTAATCTTTCGGTTTTCGGCCATAATCTTCTGGAATTCCTTTTCAATCTGGTCATTTCTGGTGTTCAATTGCAAGATTTTACCTTTTAAACAGTTATTTTCTTGCCAGATCTCTTCCATTTTCCTCAAAATCTCAGTTTTGAACTCTTCCATAGCTTGTGAGGAGTTTTCCTTATTTGAGGAGGGTCCGGATGCTTGTTTGTTCTCCTCCTCTGTTTGCTCGGTTGTCTGGATTTTCTCTGTGTAAAAGCTGTCTAGTGTTAAATACTTCTTTTTCTTGTTGTTTTTCTTTCTCTTCTGAACTTCCTGAGAATGAGTAGCCATCATTACCCCAGCAGCTTCTCAGGTTTATCCTCGCGCTCAGTGTCTGTCCGCGGTCTATTGGTTCCTGAGGTCTGAGTTCTGGTTTTTTCCAAGGTCAAGCCCCCTAGTGGACCCCCTTGCTTGATCCTCTGCAGGAGGTTCCTTTACAAGTCTCAGGGCGCTGCTTCCACAGTCGTATACCCGTCTGCACTGGTTCCCCACTCAGGTTTTCAGAGCTTTAGTTCCTGGCTGTGTCTGCCTCCACCCACGCCTCTGCCCATGCCTGTGCGCTCTGCGCTGGGCGTCCACTCTCTGCTCCCGCGCTCAGATTTCGCTTGCGTTCTCTGGCTTATTGGGGTCCTAAATCTTGCTGCTATCAGGAACAGGCCCCAGAGCTGCCTTTGACTCGATGGGTGCCCCAAACGTGCTCTATTTCTTTTTAGCTGGCTTCAGAGCTATAGATTTTGTGTGTGGAGGGGGTGGGCGTGGGGTGGTTGCTCAGACCGCGATTTAGTGAGAGCCCTTTATATCCTGGAAATGTCTCGATTCCACGTACCTTCCACGCTGTGCCCTGTTGTGGGGTTCCTCCATTCGTCTGGACTTGTTTTTATGTCCCCTTGAGGAGTTTTGTGTGTTTTGGTCAGGAGAGGTTAAGAGCTGCTTCTTATTCTGCCGCCATCTTAACCCAGAAGTCTAAATATTCATTTTTAACATGGGAAAGAACTCTAAAAAAGTAGAATTGAATTGACCAAATGGAAAAGGAGATACAAAAGCCTACTGAAGAAAACTATGCCTTCGAATTTAGAATTGGAAAATTGGAAGCTGACTTCATGAGACATTGAGAAATAATAAAAGAAAATCTAAGAAATGAAAAAATAGAAGAAAATGTGAAATATCTCAATGCAAAAATAACTGATCTGAAAAATAAATTTAGGAGAGATAACATAAGAATTCTTGGACTATCTGAAAGCCATGGTAAAAAGAAATGGTCTAGACATCATCTTTCAAGAAATTACCAAGGAAAACTGACCTGATATTCTAGAACCAGAGGGTAAAATAAACACTGAAAAAATACACCAATCACCTCCTGAAAGATATCCCAAAAGGATCACTACCAGGAATGCCAAATTCCATAACTTCTAGATCAAGAAAAAAATATTATAAGCAGACCAAAAGAAGCAATTCAAATATCATTGAGCCATAGTCAAAATGACACAAGATTTAGCAGCTATTACATTAAAGGATCAGAGGGCCTGGAATATAATATTTCAGAGGGTAAAGGAGCTAGGACTTCAACCAAGAATCACTTACCCTGCAAAAATATGTATAATTCTTCATAGGAAATAAAAGATATTCAATGAAATAGTGGACTTTCAAATGTTCTGATGAAAAACCCAGAACTAAATGGAAAATCTGATTCTCACATATAAGACTCAAGAGAAGCATAAAAAAGTCAACAGGGAAGAGAAATTAAAAAAACATTCAATAAAGTAAAACTGTTTACATACCTACATGGGAAGATGATTCTTGTAATTGCTAAGAACTTTATCACTATTAGGACAAGTGGAAGTAGAAACATAGAGGGCAAGAATGTGTATTGATTATGATGGGATGATATTTAAAGAAAAGAATTAAATTAAGGCCTGAGAAAAAGGAATACCTTTTGAGAAGGGGGAGGGGAAATAGAATGGAGTAAATTATCTCATATAAAAAAGGTATGAAAAAGCTTTTACAATTAAGGGAAAGAAGGGAAAAAGGGGAGAGAATCACATGAATCTTATTCTCATCAGACCTGGCCCAATGAGGGATGAACAGAGAAAATAAATTGGATATAGAAATCTACCTAACCCTATAGAAAAAAGGAGAGAAACCGGATAAAAGAAGGGGGTTGGGACTGATAAAAAAAGAGGACAAATTGGAGGCTGCAGTGGTCAGAAACTAAATTAAGGGAAATAGATGGAGAGTAATACACAGTAATCATGATGATACAAAAAAATTATAATGATTCTTTCTAATAAAAGCTTTATTCTGATACACATAGAGAAGTGAGTTGATTGTATTAGAATACATGTGATTCCCCTGTTAATAAATGGTCAAAGGATATGAAAAGGCAGCTCTCAAAGTAATTAAGGTTCTCTATAATCATGCAAAAAGAATGCCCTAAATCACTATAAACTAGAGAAATGCAAATTAAAACAGCTCTGAGGTACCATCCTACATCTATAAGATTAGCTATTATGACAGAAAAGGCAAATGACAGAACTTGGAAGGGACATTGGAAATTTGTGGCTCTGTTTGGGTAGCTGTGAACTTATTCAACCATCCTGGAGAGGAGATTCAACTTATGCCCAAAAGGCATACTCTTTGACCCAGCAATACAGTTACTAGGTTTGTATCCCAAAGAGATTTTTTAAAAAAGGAAGGATAGGAAAAGTTGTATTTAATGTAGAAAAGTATTTAAAGCAACTCTTTTTGTGGGGGCAAAGAACTGGAAATTGAAAGGATACCCATCAAATGGAGAATGACTAAGTAGTAAATGATTGTAATGAAACATAGTAGTGTAAGAAATGATGAACCAGAGGATTTTAGGAAGAAAAAACAACTTAGATTTAGAACTTTAGAAAGTTTTAGAAAAAACTTTAGAAAGAAAGAAGCAAAGTGAAGTAAGCAGAGCCAAGAGAACATTATACACAGTGACAGGAATGCTGTAGAATGAATAACTTTGAATAACTTAGCTAGTCTCAACAATACACTGATCCAAAACAATCCCAAAGGGCACTTGATAAAAGATGCCACCTGCTTCCAGAGGAGGAACTGGTGGAGTCTGGATCAAGACCAAAGCAAACTTTTTTCATATTGTTTCTTAATTTTTTGTTTGAATTTCCTTCTACAAAAGGACTAATATTGGGAAAATATTTTACATGATTGCACATGTAAAATCTATAACAGATTCCTTTCCAACTGGACCAGGAGGAGGGAAAATGACAGGGGTTGGTCCAACTTTAGGAAGGTAAAAGCAGAAACCAATGAAATACAGAACAAGCAGCAATGGGAAGAAAGCAACTCCACATAGTCCAGTCAGAACAAAAGCCAAGCACAATCTAGTACAGGCAGCTTTGGAAAGAACTCAGACCAAGAAGGTCTAGCCTCTGTGGGATTATGCAGAGCCTAACTCAATCCATCTGAACTGAATAGCTAAAACCATCACACAACAACCAGACCAGTCTACCTCTGCAGAATGCTCAATCTGAGACCCAAACAACTGAGCAAATCCCAGGCACAGTACAAGTATAAGACCACTCCATAAATGAAGCTAGCTTCAGCATTTAAAAAAAATCAAGAAGGAAAAAAATGAGCAAGACAGAGAAAAAGGCCCAATGCTAGGAAAAAATATTTCAAGAGAGATGACCAAAATACAAACTCAGAAGATGAGAGCTTTACAAAAATAAAAACATATGAATCCTCAAAGGAAAATGTAAAATAATGTTAAGCCTAAAATAAAGTCCTGGAAGAGCTTTAAAAAGGATTAAAAAAAAACAAATAATAAGAAACTTAGAAAAAGATTTTTAAAAGAAAATGATAGAAAAAAATCAAAAGCTTTGAACAAAACATACTGAAGAAAATTGTTTCCTAAAAAAGGAAATATGATACTTTAAAAAGAAAAATAACTCCTTAAGTCCTAAGTACAAATCCTCAAAGAAGAAAATGGCCCTCTAAAAATGAGGATTGAAGAAATAAAAGTTAACAACTTCATGAGACAGTAGGAAATAATAAAAATAAATTCAAAAGAATGAAAAAATAGAAGAAAATTTAAATCTCTCTCTGGAAAAATGACTGCCCTTGAAAATAAGAACAGTAGAGACAGCCTCAGAATCATTAAATTGCCTGAAATTCATGATCAGAAAAAAGAATCTTTGCATCATATTGAAAGAAATTATCAGGGAAAATTGCTCTGATGTGCTTCAACAAAAGGGGGAAATAAACCCTGAAATAATCCACCAATCATTTCCTGAAAAAAATCCCAAATTTAAAATCCAAGGACTATTGTAACAAATTCCAGAACTCTCAAACCAAAGAGAAAATACTATAAGTAGCCAGGGGGAAAGAAGCACTTCAAATATCATAGAACCACAATCAGGATTACATAAGACCTATCATCTACATTAAAGAATTGGAAGGCATGGAATTTGATATTCCAGAAAGCAAAGGCTCTAGGCCTACAAACAAAAATCACCTACCAGAAAAACTGAGCTCTACTCCAGGGAAAGAAAAGGGCATTCAATGAAAAAGAAGAATTCCAGACTTTCCTGATGAAACAAAGAGAGCTAGAAAAAAAAATTCGGAGATCAAATTTGACCCTCAAAAGCATAAAAAGGTAAATAGAAAAACCTCAAGAGTATCAGTAGAGTTAATATACATATATATATATA
>NW_025387385.1:0-2020 GCF_016433145.1 Gracilinanus agilis | reverse complement strand
AACACAACTTGTTAATAAGTAATTATGTATAAAAATGAAGTAAGTATACAAAAAAAAATCCCATTGGAATTCATGACTTGTAAAATCAAAACTTTTCATTGTATATGTAAATCTTAGAAACTTCTCAGATACAATTAGAAAAAATTGTTGTTTAAGGTAAAAGCCATTGGAATTGCAACTAATATTAATTTTGAGTTTTGAATTCAGGTATAGTTGTCCGAGAACTCATTGAACTGTATCTACCATTCAAAAGAAAGACATGACTGATTAATAGCTCTGAATCTTACCTGAAGTCAGTGTTTAATACTTGCCCTGTTTTTTCCTCTTAAAGCAAATTGTTATAATCAAAACAAAGTGAAATAATAACGGTAGCCCCAGAATTTTGAATGCGTATAGCAAACAATTAAGTTTCACTATGTACTTAAGAGACCATACCCTATCCCAAGTTCTTGTTTCAATGAAGATTATAACGAGTCTCTTATAAATTAACTCATTTGTATAATCACTGAAGATAAATTGGAGTATCAAACATACAAACAAAATCTCCAGAACTATAATATGTGGGTCGAGGTTTTGTTTTTACCTACATAGGAAATGAACACCTACAGCAGAGAACTCCTCAGAAACAGCTGGACTCATGAAACAACCCAGATGACAACATCAAAGACTTCAGCCACTGAAGCCCATGATTTGAAGACAAGCCAGAGGAACTATTCACATGGCAGAACATCCCCTGAAGAGGGCAAGCCTCCTTAAGACTGATCAATCTTAAACCCAGCCCAATTATTAATATTGTTATAAGTCAAATACTTGAAAAATTTAACATAATGATGTACATCCTTATATTCTGATATTGGGTATAACTATTTCTGTAACAGATGTAAATTTTCAAGGTGCTTTTCCCCTTCCAGTAGCTACCTAACCCCATACTCATTCACCAGAAGATAACATAGCATAATAGATCCACAGTAAGAACAGACACCTTACCCCAAATACTTATTGCAGATCTGATTAGGAAAAGTTCCTCCCTCTATTCAGCCTTCTCTATAGCATCCTACTTTTATAATAGTTTCTCATCCCTCATCTCCAGTAACAATGTGCTACATACCCTTAGTGTCTGTGGATTAGCCCTTGCCTTGCTCCAGATTGAATTGAAGTCACTGCAATTAAAGAAAAAAAAAGGGGCAGATGCTGGAAGCCATTGAGGCTGTGAGGTAAGCATGGCTACTCACAAGCTCTGACAATCCAGCACAGCAGGTTGTCAGGAGGATGGAGATTCCACACTCAGTTTACCCTATATGATTCTTTTTACAGTGACATTCACTTGCATTGAAATTATTGCAATCAATATCCTTATCTAGCTCAAAGGAGACACAGAAAAACAATACAGGTTCATGGCAAGAACAATCACAGCCAAAGACTACCCACTATCCAAAAATAAACCCCTGTACAACCCCTTAGAGTATAGAAATTTCCCCTAGAATCAGCCCAGCAGAAAACCAGCAGTTAGTGAGTTAATGCAAGTTTCTAAAGTTCCCAGCAAGAAAATACCTGGCCTGAGTTTGTTCCCAAACTCCTACAGACCATAGAAACAGTGAAACACAAAGAAATTAAGGCAATGACAAATTAGCACAGAATCACCCTACCAGAACTGTATTCTTAGAGATCCTATAACAGAAAAAACACCATGGGAACAAAACATTGGACCAGACTGATATTATTATATCTTATTGGATGTAATCAACTACCATAACTATCTCCTTGATTGATGATGGGAATGAATAGTATAACATAACTATATACATAATATAATTAGTTAAAATATAATTAAATATTATGTTTAGCTAGGAACTGATGTACTTGTACCTTACGCATGGCTGAAAAGAATTAGTTCAAACTAAGCCACCCTGTAATGAATAATTTTTGACAAGCTTGCTTCTTTGTTTAACCACAGTAAGATAATTAGTAAATGTCAATCTTGTGATGTTTCAAAAGTTAATATGTGATTTTGAATGTATGG
>NW_025387384.1:0-2015 GCF_016433145.1 Gracilinanus agilis | reverse complement strand
GAAGTCAACTGAAAGATAATGAAGCATTTCTTTCATGCTCTATTTTGGTTGGTGGTGCCACCTTGTCAACTTCAAGGGACCCACAGAGCAAAGGAAGTGAAGTGAGTTCTGATGCAGGATTCATGAAGATTCCTGTACCACCCCAGTTTGTTCCAGGATGTTTGGAAACCTTGGAAGATGCCCTTGAAATGAATTCTGATGAAGGGTTCATGAAGATTCCTTTGCCACCCCAGTTTGTTCCAGGATGTTTGGAAGCCTTGGAAGATGCCCTTGAAGTGAATTCTGATGAAGGGTTCATGAAGATTCCTTTGCCACCCCAGTTTGTTCCGGGATGTTTGGAAGCCTTGGAAGATGCCCTTGAAGTGAATTCTGATGAAGGGTTTGCCACCCCAGACTGAGTAAAGGGCCAAATATTGGATTTATCCCTATCCCGATTAAACAGTGGTTTTTCTGACTATTTTGGTAGTTCTGTGTTATTTCCAAGTAAACATCCCCTTATACCTTGATTGCTGCAATAGTTTACTGGTTGGCCTGCCTGTCTTACTCCCCACTCCAATCCAAATTCCAGTCAATCACTAATGTGACTGTCCCCCATGCCTGGAATACTTTCTTTACTCTTCTCCAAATAATGACCTCCCAGGTTTCCTTTAAGTCCCCACTAAACTCCTAAAATTCCTCTTCTCTAAGAAGCTTTCTCCAGCTACTCAATTCCTGTTAGGAGCCAAGACTATAATATAAAAATAGTAACTCTTCAAGGAGAAGGATACGGATCATGAGCCCCACTTGGGCGGGGACATAATTGCAAAACCTCCTCCAGACTTTCCACATAACAGCGTGTTCTTTTCCGCGTTCCTTCCTCGTAACATCTAGTTCCCTTCTCTCTTCATCCCGACTGTCAGCCCCCTCACCCTGAACATATATATTCTTGCCCTGTACCAGCAATAAACGAGCCTTGCACCATTAGACTCCCTAGTCTTCTTGCGTGCTTGGTCTCCCTTCTCTTCCCCTATGGTCTCTTAGGTGGCTGTTTCACAGACCCCACGGTTGTATCCGGCTGGATCCAGACAAATTCCAATGCCCTTGCAATGTTAATTATTTCCCACTGATCCCCTATAAATTTGTTTTGTATGTATTTGCATAGTCTCCTCCATTGGATTGGAAATTCCTTGAGGGCAACTGTTTTTTGTCCCTTTTTAAATTCTCAGAGATTAGCATTATACCTGTCACTGGTAAGTACTTAATAAATGTTTATTGATTGATAGCTTTCAAAGTCCATGCCATTTTAAAGTCATAATTTAAGGTATTCTGAAATTGAATTCTACAAAAAGAAAAAATCATTATGGAGCTCAGATGAAAGTTCAGTTAGCATTTAAAACAAACAATCACACAACATTTGGAAAAGAGAATCACTTTCATCAAAACCATTTAACCCCTTATCAACCATTCTTTCCAAAGATTCTAACTAAAGTGTGGACAATATATGATTTAAAAATGAAAAGATTGCTCAAATCCTTCACATTTATATGGTTTCTCTCCAGTATCAATTCAAGGCTAACATGGCATAATTAAAAAGAACCCTAGGTTTGACTCTAAAGATTTCATTTCCAATTCCAGGTCTGTCATGCATCCCCTACACTACCTTGAGTCATTTATTTCCTTGTCCCAGATGCCCTCATCTATAAAATAGAGAGATTGAACTAAATATTTTCTGAGTTTGCTTCTAACTCTAACTTCGATAGTGCAATGATTTAATGTTCAGTAAGGTTTCTTTAGGCTGAAATATTTCCATATTCTAATGGAATTTTTTTTCCTCCAGTTTAAACAGTCTGATGAAATGGGTTGTCTTGGGCTGAAGTCTTTCTCACATTCACTGCATTGAGAGTTTTTATTCAGGATGAATTCTCTTATGTTGAGAAAGATGCCCCCTGAGCCTAAAGCTTTTCTACATTGATTATGCTTAGAGTTTCCCTCCTCTATGAATTTTCTGACTTAGCATGAGATTCCCTTTCTTGTTG
>NW_025387383.1:0-7819 GCF_016433145.1 Gracilinanus agilis | reverse complement strand
CAAAGAAGAGTCGGGAAGTAGAAATGAGTCGTCCGGACGCGCCAACGACGCTTCGCTCTTTTTCGGGGTCACAGATCCCTGCGGCAGCCAGTTGGGCACAGCCGATGGACTCCTCAGAATCCTATTTGTAAGTGGATAAAATAAAATATACAGCACTAGAGAGGAAGCCAATTCTATTGGCATTTCCGTCAGAGTTCATAGACCTTTGAAATCCATCCAAGGGTCCCAAGTAAGACCTTGGTTCTAGGTCTAAGGGTGGAAAGGATCTCAGCAGTCAGCTAGTTAATAGCCTCGTTTTACAGATAATCATCATAATAAGAGCTCACATAATAAGAGCTGTTTATAATTATTATCTCATTTAATCCTAACGATCCTGGGGGGTAGATGAGGTAACTAAGCACCAGGAAGGGAAATGATTTGCCCAAAGTCACCTAGGCAGTCAGCGTCAGAGTTAAGATTTGAACTCAGATCCTCTGACTCTATATCCAAGGGTTTCATTCCACTTGGAGCATTAGAATGATCAATTCAGTTCAATTCAATGAGGACTCATTAAACTCCCTCCATGTGCCATTAGACTAGAAGCTCCGTAAGAGCAAGGACTGTCCCAGCACTCCGCCCACTGCCTGGCACATGTGATGATTAGATTAAGTCTACACTGCCCATCTTTAGATTTAATCACCAAAGGTGAGGACACCTCTGATTCTGGGAGGTCTATAACCCACATGGGCTAGAGTGAGGGACAAATCAGAATCAAATGACTGCCCACTGGACAGTCTATGAGAATTGTCTATTGTGATTGGAGGTGCAAATTAGGAGGGAGGCGCAGGAAGTGACGCATAAGTGACCCCTTAAAAAGGAGGTCCCAGTCAGCTGAGGTCTTCAGTGGAAGAAAGCGTCTGGTGAAGGACCTTTTCTGGTTTATGGAGGAGTGTTGGAAGGCTGAGACTCTGGTGGGACCTCTGACTGCTTCCCTTTGAATTGTCATGGGGGACAAGTTAGGCTGATTCCCTTTCTCCTCCCTTGGCGTTTCTGGAGGCTCTATCCTCAGGGAGGCCTCTCTTGCCTCTCTAATTGTAAAAGGCCTTGTGATTAGAAGCCTTATTTAATTCACCTCTGTGCCGCTCTGTTGGGCCTCTAAATTCTTACCTGGTCTGGAACTCTCTCTCAATTTCTCTACCTTCAACCTTCTTAATTGAAAATAAACTTCCATAAAAGTCAATTTTGATTTGAGATTATTCTTAATTGAGGATTGATAATAGTTCAATCCTCTGGCGACCACCTTTTAATATATTGAACCCATAAAACCCCCTTTTCCCCCTTACACACATCATTGTTTAGTCATTTCAACAAAATTGTGTCGCACTCTTCATGACCCCATTTGGGATTTTCTTGGCAAAGATACTGGAGGGTTTGCTATTTCTTTCTCCAGCTCATTTTACAGATGAGGAAACTGAGGCAAGT
The DNA here is from genome assembly GCF_016433145.1 of Gracilinanus agilis. Taxonomy (NCBI): domain Eukaryota; kingdom Metazoa; phylum Chordata; class Mammalia; order Didelphimorphia; family Didelphidae; genus Gracilinanus; species Gracilinanus agilis. The sequence goes on along the minus strand of NW_025387383.1, from coordinate 6,358 downwards.
AGGGTGAACTGACTTGCCTAGGGTCACACAAGTAGTAAGTGTCTGAGGCCAGATCTGAACTCAGAAAGATGACTTTGCCTGACTCTAGGTCCAGCATTCTTTCTACTGCACCACTTACCTGCCCATAACAGATAATTATAATTATTGATTAATTGTTCCAGGCACTGGACTAGATACTAGGAATGCAGACAATAACAAAAGTCTTTGTCCTTAAGGAACTCCTTGGGGGCTCGGGGTAGAGACAAAATAGACTCCAAGCAGCCAATACAAGATTTGTACAGAGTAAATCCAGGATAGTTTCTGAGTTGAAGAACATTGTCAACTGGGGGTCAGGAAGGTCCCTTGGAGGAGGCAGCCCTGGAGTCAGACCTTGAAGGGAGCCAGAAATTGTACAGTGCCAGGGTTTTGGCTAGAGGAACATTTGAACCCAGATCCATGGCTTTACTAGCTGAGTGACCCCAGGTAATAATAATAATCCAAAATAATAACAACATAGAGCATTTATAATAATAATAATAATAATAATTATAATAATAATAATAGTCCATTAGGGTCATGAAGCACAAAGACTGATTTTACTAAATAGCCTAATGGGGGACCAAGAGAAGAAACTAGCCCGGGGTGACCCACTGGCAGATTCTCTAGACATATACATGCCATTTGGCCAGCTAATGGGGATCATCAATAATAATAACAACAAGGGGTGTCGATAGCGTGTTAAGGTTTGCCGAGCATTTTCCACATTATCTCACTGAATCAATCAATCGACGAGCTTTTATTCCATAGTTCCTGTGGGCCAGGGGGACATCCAGAACCAAAAGGGAAGGGATCTCTGGCCTCGAGAAGCTTGCATTCTGACGGGGGAGACCACCCACACATTAGTGTAGACAAACCACTAATAAAAAGGCCATAGAAGGTAATGGTGGAGGAGAAGGCACTGATGGCTAAGGACCAGAAAGAGCTTCCTGCTTGACTTAATAACTTGGAGGAAACCTGGGATTCTAAGAGGTGGGAATGAAGAGAGAGAGGGCTTTCTGGGCATGTGGGACAGCCAAGGCAAAGATACAGAGATGGAAGATGGAGGGGCCTGTGAGGAAAAGAGGAAGAAGACCAGATCAGAAAGGAAAGGGGAGCCAAATGTCAGAAAGCTGGAAAGGCAGGAAGGGGCTAGGTAGTAAAGGATTTTAAGTGCAAATAAGATCCTCCCAACAACCTTTTGATTTAGCTGTTGTTATTATCCCCATTTTACAGAGGAGCAAGTTGAAGCTCTGAAATTATAACTCACTCACCAGGGTCACACTCTAAGTACCTGGAAGAAGATTTGACCCCATGGCCTCCCCATGTCAAATTGGGCACTATCATATCACACTTTCTTTATAGGCCTCAGTTCCCTCATCTGTAAAATGAGGTAGGTTTGACCATCTGGTCCCTAAAGCCTCTGTTGGTTCTAAATCTCACAATTTAAAGCCTCAAAAGAAAACAAAAATGGAAAAAATTAATGGTTGCTAGAATGTACCCTACTCCAGGGAGTCCTGCCAGGAAAGTGGGAAGCAGTTTAAATGAGATGAAGACTCTCTATCTCTCCAAGAGTCCAGGAAATTGAGTCCTAGCTCTGATAGCCACTAGTGGAGTGATCCTGAGTAAGTCATTGAACTTCCTCTCTCAAATGGAGATAATATGCAGTATCTACAGTGTGTAGTCAATCAGTCAGTTGAGAAACACTGATTTAAACCAATTATGTACCTTGAAGAAATTCACCTTTTGAACTTCAAAGACAAAGGAAGGTGAGCCATGGCATTATCATTAATACCTTCTCCATGAGTTTCCCATGGAATTTGTATTTGGTGGGAAGTCTAGACATACATAACAAAACACTCCTTCCTTCCTTCCTTCCTCCCTCCCTTTATCTCCTTCCTTCCTTCCTTCCTTCCTTCCTTCCTTCCTTCCTTCCTTCCTCCTTCCTTCCTTCCTTTCTTCCTTTCCATTGTGCTACCCAGCTGCCTCTAATGTTCCCTTATTTACACATAGTTATTTTCACATTGTTTCCCCACTAGACCATGAGTTTCTGGAGGAAGACTGTCTTTTGCTTCTCCTTGTATCCCCATTGCTTAGCATAATCCCTGGTACATTGTAGGTGCTTAATAAATATTTAATGACCGAGGTCAGAGAGGTCTCCAGTGGAATGCTCCAGGGATCTGCCCTTGCTCTGTAAGGCTTAACATATTAAAAATCAATTACTTGGGCAAATATAGAAATGGAATGTTTGTCTGATTTGCAAATAATACAAAGCTAAGAGGGATAGGTCACAGTCTGAATGACAGAGTCAGGAGCTGGAAAAGATCTTGATAGGCTCTAATGCTGAAATTCACCTCAACAGGACTTCATGTAAACTCTTGCCCTTGACTGAAAAATGTCAACGGGTGGCCCCAAAGAAGGGATATGAGAAGACACCCCCACCCATTCCTCTTTCCAGGTGGGAGATCCATGGGCATGGAACACTGCATATATTTCCAGACTGTCAGAGTGTTCATTGGTTTTCTAATTTTTTTTCTCTTCTTCCTCTTTTTCTTTCTTTAAGAATATTCTTCGTTATGTGGGATGACTCTCTGACTGTGGAGAAAAGGATGCTGGGAGAAATTTAGGCAATGGAAAATCAAAAAGCATCAATAATATTTTACTTCTTAAAAGGAATCGGGAGAAGAAAAGGTTAAAGGACAGTTCTGGGGGAAGGGAGATGAAAGATCTGGCAGTTTTTGAAGGTGATTTAATACTGCGAAATGGAAACCCCCAAAGGTGAAGGTGATCTTGTCCTTCATCTGGAGGCCCAGTGAGAAGCCCCCAATTCAGAGTGATTAGGTGACTCACTCTGCTTCTACATAAGGGTGATTGGTGGGATTCAAAGCTAAGTCCCTCCTGAGTCAAAGTCGATTTTCCATTACACACCTTTCAGAAAATGGGGAACCTGTCATAGCAGGGTGAGTTGGGGGGAGGGGGGAGAATGTGGGAATAATAGTATAATGGGGCCACCGCAATAAGGTCTGAGGAAAGCAGGGACCAGCCACGCTAACTCCTAGCCTCAGCAAGCATGTAGCAGGTGTGAGAAACTGCCCCAAACCAAAGCCAGGAAATGGAAGGAGGGCCAATGCCAACCCGGAGAGCTTTAAAACAAAAATCCAGGAGGGCTAGACAGAATGTTAGGGAGCGCGAGAGGTCCTTTTGCTCTCTTGTCATGTTGGCGCCTCCCTGAGAAGCTGGGCACCCCCATGGGACAGGAGGCTGCCAGGGTACCAACTCCCTAGGAAGGCTGGGGTCAGGCAGGCAGGAGGGAACGTCATTTTGAATGGGAGAGACAAAATCAATAGTAATCAGGTCAGAATCTTAAGGGAGCAGCAAAATAGTCCCGACTCTCAGTAAGTGGCCATTTCATACTTAAATAGGAGCAATGTGGTCGGGGGACCATGCTGTGGATTGCTGGGCTGCCATAATGAGCCTGAGCCGGGAATGGGCTACTCTCTCGCCAGACTAATAGCTTGCCTATTAAACGATTCTCATTAGGGTCGTAAAGCACACCAAAGAGCGATTTTAATAAATAGGATAATCAGCCAAGGGGACCGAGTAACGCAAAAACTAGCCTGGAGTGACCCGTGGGCAGGTTCGACAAACATCTCCGTACCGTTCGGCCGGCTAATGATCCTTAATGAAGAGAGCGCCTTTCCTTACGTCAAGAGACAAAGAAGAGTCGGGAAGTAGAAATGAGTCGTCCGGACGCGCCAACGACGCTTCGCTCTTTTTCGGGGTCACAGATCCCTGCGGCAGCCAGTTGGGCACAGCCGATGGACTCCTCAGAATCCTATTTGTAAGTGGATAAAATAAAATATACAGCACTAGAGAGGAAGCCAATTCTATTGGCATTTCCGTCAGAGTTCATAGACCTTTGAAATCCATCCAAGGGTCCCAAGTAAGACCTTGGTTCTAGGTCTAAGGGTGGAAAGGATCTCAGCAGTCAGCTAGTTAATAGCCTCGTTTTACAGATAATCATCATAATAAGAGCTCACATAATAAGAGCTGTTTATAATTATTATCTCATTTAATCCTAACGATCCTGGGGGGTAGATGAGGTAACTAAGCACCAGGAAGGGAAATGATTTGCCCAAAGTCACCTAGGCAGTCAGCGTCAGAGTTAAGATTTGAACTCAGATCCTCTGACTCTATATCCAAGGGTTTCATTCCACTTGGAGCATTAGAATGATCAATTCAGTTCAATTCAATGAGGACTCATTAAACTCCCTCCATGTGCCATTAGACTAGAAGCTCCGTAAGAGCAAGGACTGTCCCAGCACTCCGCCCACTGCCTGGCACATGTGATGATTAGATTAAGTCTACACTGCCCATCTTTAGATTTAATCACCAAAGGTGAGGACACCTCTGATTCTGGGAGGTCTATAACCCACATGGGCTAGAGTGAGGGACAAATCAGAATCAAATGACTGCCCACTGGACAGTCTATGAGAATTGTCTATTGTGATTGGAGGTGCAAATTAGGAGGGAGGCGCAGGAAGTGACGCATAAGTGACCCCTTAAAAAGGAGGTCCCAGTCAGCTGAGGTCTTCAGTGGAAGAAAGCGTCTGGTGAAGGACCTTTTCTGGTTTATGGAGGAGTGTTGGAAGGCTGAGACTCTGGTGGGACCTCTGACTGCTTCCCTTTGAATTGTCATGGGGGACAAGTTAGGCTGATTCCCTTTCTCCTCCCTTGGCGTTTCTGGAGGCTCTATCCTCAGGGAGGCCTCTCTTGCCTCTCTAATTGTAAAAGGCCTTGTGATTAGAAGCCTTATTTAATTCACCTCTGTGCCGCTCTGTTGGGCCTCTAAATTCTTACCTGGTCTGGAACTCTCTCTCAATTTCTCTACCTTCAACCTTCTTAATTGAAAATAAACTTCCATAAAAGTCAATTTTGATTTGAGATTATTCTTAATTGAGGATTGATAATAGTTCAATCCTCTGGCGACCACCTTTTAATATATTGAACCCATAAAACCCCCTTTTCCCCCTTACACACATCATTGTTTAGTCATTTCAACAAAATTGTGTCGCACTCTTCATGACCCCATTTGGGATTTTCTTGGCAAAGATACTGGAGGGTTTGCTATTTCTTTCTCCAGCTCATTTTACAGATGAGGAAACTGAGGCAAGTAGGGTGAACTGACTTGCCTAGGGTCACACAAGTAGTAAGTGTCTGAGGCCAGATCTGAACTCAGAAAGATGACTTTGCCTGACTCTAGGTCCAGCATTCTTTCTACTGCACCACTTACCTGCCCATAACAGATAATTATAATTATTGATTAATTGTTCCAGGCACTGGACTAGATACTAGGAATGCAGACAATAACAAAAGTCTTTGTCCTTAAGGAACTCCTTGGGGGCTCGGGGTAGAGACAAAATAGACTCCAAGCAGCCAATACAAGATTTGTACAGAGTAAATCCAGGATAGTTTCTGAGTTGAAGAACATTGTCAACTGGGGGTCAGGAAGGTCCCTTGGAGGAGGCAGCCCTGGAGTCAGACCTTGAAGGGAGCCAGAAATTGTACAGTGCCAGGGTTTTGGCTAGAGGAACATTTGAACCCAGATCCATGGCTTTACTAGCTGAGTGACCCCAGGTAATAATAATAATCCAAAATAATAACAACATAGAGCATTTATAATAATAATAATAATAATAATTATAATAATAATAATAGTCCATTAGGGTCATGAAGCACAAAGACTGATTTTACTAAATAGCCTAATGGGGGACCAAGAGAAGAAACTAGCCCGGGGTGACCCACTGGCAGATTCTCTAGACATATACATGCCATTTGGCCAGCTAATGGGGATCATCAATAATAATAACAACAAGGGGTGTCGATAGCGTGTTAAGGTTTGCCGAGCATTTTCCACATTATCTCACTGAATCAATCAATCGACGAGCTTTTATTCCATAGTTCCTGTGGGCCAGGGGGACATCCAGAACCAAAAGGGAAGGGATCTCTGGCCTCGAGAAGCTTGCATTCTGACGGGGGAGACCACCCACACATTAGTGTAGACAAACCACTAATAAAAAGGCCATAGAAGGTAATGGTGGAGGAGAAGGCACTGATGGCTAAGGACCAGAAAGAGCTTCCTGCTTGACTTAATAACTTGGAGGAAACCTGGGATTCTAAGAGGTGGGAATGAAGAGAGAGAGGGCTTTCTGGGCATGTGGGACAGCCAAGGCAAAGATACAGAGATGGAAGATGGAGGGGCCTGTGAGGAAAAGAGGAAGAAGACCAGATCAGAAAGGAAAGGGGAGCCAAATGTCAGAAAGCTGGAAAGGCAGGAAGGGGC
>NW_025387382.1:0-6513 GCF_016433145.1 Gracilinanus agilis | reverse complement strand
TGTGGGAAGCCAATAAGAGAATAGATAAAAATCTGAGACCCCTCTTTTGACACCTCTTATGATCCATGCCTTTTCTTATTGGAAAAACATTATAGAGTTATTGGAAAGTCCATACTCAGACCAGAAGCTACTGAGTTAACAATTTCTCTCCTTGATAATTAAGAAGTCCAAACCCTAAAAAATATATTACTTAGATAAGGATTGGAGCCAGACAATTTAGTCCAGACTATCTGACCAGGTGCAGATCTGTAAATCAAGGCAGAATGCAATTAGTAAACATCTCCATGAAATTTATTTCTGCTCCCAGAAGTAAACCCCTACTAATTGGTGGTTGGAATTTGGCCCTTGTCCTTGCACCTATATCTCTACTTTTTAGACTTTAATGGATTGTGTATGATTTGTAACCCCATTCACAGCTGTTATTCTTTCTTTGTGTTCTTTGTTTGAAACCAGTATAAAATAAAGTCCAAATCCCATTGCGTTAGAACAGCATGGGCTAACCACTAGTCTAGTTGTTCTCATTTTCTTTCTCCTGCTTTAACCATCCTATGCCACCACGCCGCTCAGGACCCCAAAAAATCATATAGAGGCATGGCCCCCTATATGAATGGCGCCTAACGCGGGGGCTTTCTGAGCAGTGCGAATACCTTTTCCCCTCAAGCCAAAGCGCTTCCTAAATTCAGGTGGCTAGGAGACTCATCCCCACCCCCCTCCGGTTTCGCTGCTGGCTCACAGAGAGGAGAACGTGGGGGATTCGAGGTGAGTAACTTTTATCTTTTATCTTTTCAATTTAAGACAAACAAACACCATGGGGCACAGTGAATCAAAGGAAAGAATTCTTTTTATTGCTATAACTGATTATACCCTCAGGAAATGGGGGGCAAAAATTAGTAAAGAACAGCTCACTAAATTTCTTGATCTTATTAAAAATTGTAGCCCATGGATTCCCTTAGAATTCTGGCAAAAAGTTGGCAATGATTTGAAAACTTATTGTATTGAGCATGGACTAGAACAAGTGCCAGTAAAAGTTTCGTCTGCTGAAAAAACAATTTTGTTATCTGGTCAAAATGCAGAGAATGAAATCTTTAAGGTTTCAATGTTAGAATCAGAGGAGGAGGAAAAGGCTCCTTGTAAATCAAACTGGAACTTTAAAATTCGAAGGAAAAAGCCACAAGCAGCAGACCCTCCCCCACCTAAAAACCTCTCTTCCAAAGAGGAAAGAGAGATAACAGCAGAGGAGCCTCTGCTGCTTGAAGCTCCAATTCCACAGCCCCAGCCCCAGAATATAGGGTTTAAAGGGGCAATAAAAAATGCTCAGAAGGACGGAGACACGTCGTTCTGTTTCCCAATTATTTTTAGAGCAGATGAATTGGATGATGATGAAGAAGTAGCTCCTACATGGGAGCCTCTTCCCTACAAAGTGTTAAAAGAAATTAAGACAGCTTGTTCTTCATATGGTCCTGCTTCTCCATACGCTTTAACTTTGGTGAAAACTTTGGAAGGGCTTTGGATCACTCCCTTGGATTGGAATCATATAGCAAAATATTCCCTTTCTGCAGGAGACTACCTCTTTTGGAAATCAGAATTTGATGGGGTGGCAAAACAGAAGGCAGCCATTAATAAAAAACAGGGCATCAGAGTTACTAAAGAAATGTTACTTGGAATAGATGAATGGGAATTACATGCTGATCAGCTTAATTTACCTAGAGAAGCTCTAATTCAATGTACAAGGTGTGCCTTAGAGGCTTGGAAAAGGATCCCAGCAACTAAGAAACTGTCCACAGGTTTGGCTGAGATTAGACAAGGATCAGAGGAAAGATACTCAGATTTTGTAGAAAGGTTAAATCAAGAAGTAACAAAATATACAAATGATGAATATTCAATCCGGATAATAGTCCAAAAGTTTGCCTATGACAATGCCAATAAGGTGTGTCAGAGCATGCTTCAAAATATTAAAGAATCTGGGACTATTGATGACTACTTGAAAGCTTGTGAGGACTTTACTCCAGCATATATGCAGGGTATAGTCATCGCAGCAGCCCTGAAAGGAAAAACATATTCTGAAATGATTAAGGGCTCAAAGACTGCAAAAGACTCTTGTTCCAATGCCCCTAACTCTTTGTGTCCCAGATGTGAGAAAGGTTACCACTGGAAGAAAAATTGTAATTCCAAATTCCATCGAAATGGTTACAGATTACCTGATAAGAGATTTCAGGGAAGATGGAAAGGAGGCCAACCACTGGCCCCACTAATGACTAAATTTAGTCCAAGAATTCATCCTAGCTTAGCCAGTTCCTTGCTAGAGTTAATCAGTTTTCTGAATAATAAACTTTCTTTTTTCTCCAGATTTCTTTAGCCGCGTAAGATGTGATTTATTGATCTTTGATAGGATGTCATATATTTGTTAGAGTATGCGTGAAATGCCTGGGAAATGTCTTTGAACAGTCTGTGTGTCTATATGTTGTGTTTATGTGTCTCTAATCTGTTTGTAATGGTTTTGTTTGTCTGTGATCACAATGGAATTTTGGAGAAAATAAATCTCTCTCTCTCTTTCTCATTCATTCCGGAGGAATGGGAAAGACAGACAGAGGAATTTGAGAAATTCAGAAAAATAACATCTCCAATGGATTTCTGAGTGTTTTAAACTCTAAAAAATTTAATTGATTAAAAGAAATCATATTCTCTGCTCTCATTAAGGCGAGAATCAACAAGATAATTTGTCTACTTTTCTTCTTCCATTTCTTACTGGCCATAAGAAAGGGAACAAAGAAATAGTAAGACAATAACAGGGGACAGATTTGATCCCACCACCAAATTCTATCAACAGGTTAAATACTGAGATATATATTTAATCAAATTTAACAAGGATTCTAAATGCAATCTAAAAAAATTTTATTCAGACAGAAAAGGCAGTGATTCTGAACTGTGTACTGAGGTTCAGAAGTGCAATTTAAAACTTTCTTAGCTAATCAGAATCATCAATGCATCTAAATGCTTAACTGAGAGTGGTAAAAACCTTTTGGATTGCCACAAGTTTAATCTACCATTAATCACACTGAAGTTAGTGAAAATCTTAACATAAATTATTAGAACAATACCATTGAGTTATATTTTGTAATTAGACCCTTTTAAACAGAGAATGGTTCATGAGAAAAATTTAAGCCAAAATTGAATCATCCATGCTGCCTCAGTTCAGCAAAAAATAATTTTGGCAAGTCACAAAACATAGCTCCTTTTTCTCAAAACTCACAGCCCTTTCTCTAATTCTTTAGGATGCATGTTTGCTAAGAATTTGAATAGATACTGATGGTATAGTATAAATCTATTGACTAACAGTTAGAAAATGGAATTTCAGTTAATTTTAAATATGCACAAACTTTATATTGAAGAAGTTATCTACTAAGACTTGCAGTATATAAAATACAGTTTTAAATAATCAAATTTGCCAAAAATGCTTATCAAACTGAATTTGAGGATTGCAAATTATATAAGGATGCTAGTTCATGATTTAAAATAAATATTTAATCAGGTATGTAGATTTGTCCTAAGATATGGAAAAGCCAGGCTACAGGTTTTATTCTTTTTTAAGCAGAGGTCTGAAAGAATAACTGGTATATGTAGGAAACCTTGTTAAGAAGTTTTAATCAGGGACAATTTGGATATAGTGAAGTTTAAATTAATATTCATCTGGAAGTGATAAATCATCAAAGTTTTAAAATAATGAGGCAAATTTTATAAATGCAGTAACTAAAGAGTTAAAGAGCACAGCAGCTTGAAAAGCGGCTGCAGCCTTGGACATGTTTCAAAAATAATTTAACCCCTTCTACATATAGGAGGGTCTCTGACTATAAATATTTTCAGCAACAATTTTTACTAACTCAAACTCAGTAAAGTGAAACAATTAGTAAGAAGGTAATGTTAATTTTGTAACTTTCAGAAATCTGGTTCAGCTTAAGTAGTCATCTCTATTTCAAATAATATTAGAAAATGCAATAATAATTATTGTGACAACTTAAATTTATGCTTTAAGTTACTAGATCCTAGTCAAATTATGTCTCCTATGTTCACTATTTCACTTGTATTTAAAGGTTAATTGAATTGATTGTATTCTCATAATATTTGTGATTTGTAGTAATATATTCAAATCCAGAATGTACAATTATAACAAAACGCAGAACCCTCTCTATTCAAGATAACATTGATGAAAACTTAATTCCAAGCAAAGTTGTTCACTCTTTTCTATATTACAAAAAAGAATCAATTTATTCATTGAGAAATTATTGAAAAAGAAAATTTGTTTATCATATTTTGTAACATTATAATTTTTCATTGGGTATGTAAATCTTGGAAAACTTTCAAATGCTATTGGTAACAATTACTATTTAAGGTAAAAGTCATTGGATTTACAACTGATATTACTCATTTGTGGATTATTGATTTGGATTCACCATTCAAAAGAAAGATGTCATTGATAAATAATCCTTGACTCTTACCTCAAGTCAAACAATATTATACTCCCTTCCCTCCTTTTTCCTTATTCAAAGCAAAGTGATATAAAAATTGAAGCCCCAGAAATTTGAATATGTAAAGCAAGGCTATATGTTCCACTGTTTACTTAAAAAACTGTACATATCCTAAGAATTGTTTCAGTGAAAGTTTGTTTGAACCTCTTGTAAATTAATTTATTTGTATAATTTTCTGACCATCAATTTGAATAACTAATTACAAATACAAAGAAACAAATAATACTCCAGAATTATAATATGGGGATCGAGGTTTTATTCATACAGGAAATGGATCTGAGTTTTGGGTAAAAGGCATTTCACTAAATCTAAAATATATATATATATAATTTTGAATTTTAAAACATTTTTTTACTTAAAAACATTGTATTTTTCCCTGAATTTTTAATTTTATTATTGCTTTTCCTTTTAATTTTTTATAGAATTGACTTTTTCCCTTTTTCTTATTTTTTATACTTAAAGTACATAAAATCAATGTTAATCCTTTTTTATTTCAAAGTAATATAATTTTAATATTAAAACATACCCACAAAGCCTTAAGTCTATGGAAACCTGCCATGAATTGGTAAATACCATGGGACTACAATTAATGATTCTGTCTGATTACAGGAGAAGAGAACAAAAGAGCCACAGGGTCAAGGAGACTACCCAGTCCAATGGGATTGGTAAGAAACTGCACAGGGCCTAGCACTACAAGGTCAAAAAAAGACTGTACCAATCCAAGAAGGATTGACAAAACTTTCTCATGCCAATACCAAAGGACTTAAACTTAGTGATTGGGGTTCGGGGTTGCAGTTTTTCTGACATATGTTAGAGGCTGGACTTCCTTGAACTTCACCCTGGTTAAGTACCAAAGGTTGGCCATTATCTTGGCTCAAGTGCAGGCAAATCAGACCAGGGAAAGACACTTCCCTTTCTCACAAAAAAAAATTTGGTCCTTTTCTTTCTCTTATAAGTGTGGTAACTTTCTATAGACCTGGCTTCTAAACGGGTACTTGCACCATTGCTTAAATCACTTTACTTGGGTCTTGATATAAGGACCTGCTATGAGTTTAATTTCCCCTACATTTTTGCCCATAAGACTTTGATATTTTGCATTTCATTCACAAGATATTTTCTTCTCTCTTTTACTTGAATTTTTTAAATTAAAAAAAAAAATTTCTTTTACAAATTGATTTATACAACCCCCAAACTCAGTCATGTATCCTTAACTGATCTGGATGTTAGCCTTAACCCTCTTCAGGGGAGAATGTATGTTTTATAATCTATAATGTAAAGTTGAAATTCTTTTGAGAGTAATTTCAAGATAAGAAGTTTGCCACATCCCCAGAATCCAGACGATGAACCTGTTTGGAAGAAGACACCATGAAGATGCCTGCAGAGATCTACACCGCATTAAGAAGATCCCATAATGAACTTTGGGGTGCAGTTAAATGAAATATGGGGAATTGAATGCATCTGTTTTGAATGTACACTCTTGTGCCAAAGGGGACTGCCCCCTAATTGGCTTTTTGTCAATGCGTCTGGCAATCATTTGATCATTGTTTTTGTCCTCTTTTCTTTTTATCCTCAAATTTGTGTAACTTAAAAGTTAGTTACGTATGCAAGAGCCTTCAGGGAGACTAACTTCCCTTGGATCTCATAAGAGAGATTCACACACCCCAACATGTGAATGCCCTATTTTATTTGTTATGGTTCTGTTTTGCTTTTCATTTCTCATTAGATCACTCAGATCTTCAATAAGGCAAATTCAAATTGAACTAAAATCTTTTCAATTTAAAACAAAAGGAAAAGATATTGAGAGCAATAGAGAGACACATGGTCGATTACCATAATCTATAAATCTGAACAGAACCTCTTGTAGTTTGTAAACTCTCTATAACTGATAGCTGTGATCATTCGCTATAACTCCACTCAAAAAAAAAAAAAAAAAGGAGGAAATATGTGGGAAGCCAATAAGAGAATAGATAAAAATCTGAGACCCCTCTTT
>NW_025387381.1:0-6259 GCF_016433145.1 Gracilinanus agilis | reverse complement strand
TTTGTTGATGGTTTTAGGTATATACTGTTTATTATTTTTAGGAAAGGTCCTTCTATTCCTATACTTTTCAGTGTTTTCAATAGGAATGGATGCTGTATTTTGTCAAAGGCTTTTTCAGCATCTATTGAGATAATCATGTGATTTTTGTTTGTTAGACTGTTGATATGGTCAATTATGTGGATGGTTTTCCTAATGTTGAACCAACCTTGCATTCCTGGTATAAATCCCACCTGATCGTGGTGGATGATCTTCTTAATTACTTGCTGGAGTCTCTTTGCTAGTATTCTATTTAAGATTTTTGCATCTATGTTCATTAGGGAGATTGGTCTGTAGTTTTCTTTCTCTGTTTTTGATCTCCCTGGCTTTGGAATCAGTACCATATTTGTGTCATAAAAAGAATTTGGTAGGACTCCTTCTTTGCTTATCATATTAAATAATTTGTATAGTATTGGGATTAGTTGCTCTTTGAATGTCTGATAGAATTCACTTGTGAATCCATCAGGCCCTGGAGATTTTTTCTTAGGGAGTTCTTTGATGGCTTGTTCAATTTCTTTTTCTGATATGGGATTATTTAGGTATTCTATTTCTTCTGCTATTAATTTAGGCAGTTTATATTTTTGTAAATATTCGTCCATATCTCCTAAATTGTTATATTTATTGCCATATAATTGGGCAAAATAGTTTTTAATGATTGCCTTAATTTCCCCTTCATTAGAGGTGAGGTCTCTCTTTTCATCTTTGATACTATCAATTTGCTTTTCTTCTTTCCTTTTTTTATTAGATTGACCAGTACTTTGTCTATATTATCTGTTTTTTCAAAATACCAGTTTCTAGTCTTATTTATTAATTCAATAATTCTTTTACTTTTGATTTTTTAAATTTCTCCCTTGATTTTTAGTATTTCCAAATTATTTTTCATCTTGGGATTTTTAATTTGCTCGCTTTCTAATTTTTTGAGTTGCATGCCCAATTCATTGATCTCTGCCCTCCTTAATTTGTTAAGATATTCACTCAAGGATATAAATTTCCCCCTGACTACTGCCTTGGCCACATCCCACAGAGTTTGGTAAGATGTCTCATCATTGTCATTTTCTTCAATGAAATTGTTGATTGTTTCTATGATTCCTTCTTTGACAAATTGGTTTTGGAGTATCATATTATTTAATTTCCAATTAGTTTTTGATTTGCCTGTCCAGGTGCCCTTACTAATTATTATTTTTATTGCATTATGATCTGAGAAGGTTACATTTATTATTTCTGCTCTTTTGCATTTGTTTGCAATGATTCTATGCCCTATAACATGGTCAGTCTTTGTGAATGTGCCATGTGCAGCTGAGAAGAAGGTGTATTCCTTTTTGTCCCTATTTATTTTTCTTCACATATCAATTAAATCTAATTTTTCTAGGACTTCATTCATCTCTCTTACCTCTTTCTTATTTATTTTTCGGTTTGATTTATCTAGATCTGACAGAGGAATATTTAGATCTCCCACTAGTATGGTTTTACCATCTATTTCCTTCTTGAGCTCTGCCAGTTTCTCCTTTATGAATTTGGGTGCTATGCCACTTGGTGCATACGTATTGAGCAATGTTATTTTCTCATTGTTTATACTGCCTTTATTCAGGATGTAATGACCTTCCCTGGCTTTTTTAATCATATGTATTTTTACTTTGGCTTTGTCAGAAATCATAATAGCCACTCCTGCCTTCTTTTACTCATTTGATGCCCAAAAGATTTTGCTCAAGCCCTGAACCTTTAACTTGTGTATGTCCACCTGCCTCATATGTGTTTCTTGTAGACAACATATGGTGTGATTTTGGTTTCTAATCCACTCTGCTATTTGCTTCTGTTTTATGAGCGAGTTCATCCCATTCATATTCAGAGTTATAATCATCAGTTGTGCATTTGCTGACATTTTCGAATCCTCCCCTATTCCTTCCCCCTTTTTCCTTATACTTTTTCCTTTTAAACCAGTGGTTTGCTATTGAGCCGCTATCCCTTATCCCCTCCCTTGATTAACTTCCCTTTCTACCCCCTCACTTTTTTCCCCCTCTTTTTGTTTTTAAAGGCCTTATGAATTCCCTCCCCCTTCCTCTCCCATCCCTTTTTTTGATCTCCCCACTCCTGTGCTCCCCTTGGTTTATCCCTTCTAACTTTCTCAGAAGGGTTAGATAAGAGTTTTATGTCCCAATGGATAGTATAGCTACTCTTCCCTCTCCGGGTTGATTACTCTGAGAGTAAGGTTTGATTATTACCTCTTAATGCTCTCTTACTCTCCTTCTTATAATAGAATTTGTCCCCTCTCCCTCCCATGCCCTCTTTGTGTGTAATAGAATATCCTAGTTTTCTTATTCATTCAAGTTTCTCTTGGTGTCCCCTACTATTCACCCCCTCTTTCCCATCCCCCATGTCATCTTAGATTGTTTAGTGTTCCACCCTCACCCTGTGAATTATTCTTCTGATTACTATAATAGTGAATACTATAATAGTGAATAGAGTTCACTACAGAGAATTATACATAACATTTCTCTACATAGGAATACAGATAATTAGATTTCACTGAGGCCCTTAAAAAGGCAAATTTAAAAATTATAAGTTTTCTTTCTTTCCCCTCTGTATCTTATTTACCTTTTCATGTTTCTCTCGATTTTTGTGGTTGGATATCAAACTTTCCATTTAGCCCTGGGCTTTTCTGTGCAAATACCTTTAATTCTTCAATTTTGTTGAATGCCCATACTTTCCCCTGGAAATATATAGTCAATTTTGATGGGTAGTTGATCCGTGGTTGCAGGCCCAGCTCTCTTGCCTTTCTGAATATCGTATTCCAAGCCTTGCGATCTTTTAGCGTGGAGGCTGCCAGATCCTGTGTGATCCTGATTGTTGCTCCTTGATATTTGAATTGTCTCTTTCTGGCTTCTTGTAAGATTTTTTCTTTTGCTTTGAAACTCTTGAATTTGGCAATTATATTTCTGGGCGTTTTCTTATCTGGATCGAATGTCGCAGGTGTTCTATGAATCCTTTCAGTGTCTATATTGCCCTCTTGTTGTAGGACTTCAGGGCAATTTTGCTGAATTATTTCTGTTAGTATGGAGTCCAGGTTTCTATTAATTTCTGGTTTTTCTGGAAGACCAATTATTCTCAAATTGTCTCTCCTAGACTGGTTTTCTTGGTCTGTCACTCTCTCATTGAGATATTTCATGTTTCCTTCTATTTTTTCAGTCTTTTGACTTTGTTTTATTTGTTCTTGTTTTCTTGAGAGATCATTAGCTTCTACTTGCTCAATTCTAGCCTTTAGGGATTGGTTTTCGGTTATAATCTTTAAGTTTTCGGCTATGATCTTTTGGTTTTTGGCTGTAATCTTCTGGTTTTCGGCTGTAATCTTCTGGTTTTCGGCCATTATCTTCTAGTATTCCTTTTCAGTCTGGTCATTTCTGGTGTTCAATTTCCTTATCAGTTCATTTGGTTTCTGAGCCTCACTTTCCATTTGCAAGATCCTGCCTTTTATACTGTTATTTTCTTGCCAGATCTCTTCCATTTCCCTCAAAATCTCAGTTTTGAACTCTTCCATAGCTTGTGAGGAGTTTTCCTTATTTGAGGAGGGTCCGGATGCTTGTTTGTTCTCCTCCTCTGTTTGCTCGGTTGTCTGGATTTTCTCTGTGTAAAAATTGTTGAGTGTAAAAGACTTCTTTTTCTTGTTGTTAATCTTTCTCTTCTGAACTTCCTGAGACTGGGTAGCCATCATTAGCCCAGCAGCTTCTCAGGTTTATCCTCGCGCTCAGGGTCTGTCCACTGTCTTTTGGCTCCTGATGTCTGAGTTCTGGTTTTTTCGAAGGCCAAGCCCCCTGGTGGCCCTCCTTGCTTGATCCTCTGCTGGAGGTTTCTTTACAAGTCTCAGGGTGCTGCTTCCACTGTCGTATACCTGTCTGCACTGGTTCCTCACTCAGGGTTTCAGAGCTTTAGCTTGTGGCTGTGTCTGCCTTCACCCACGCCTCTGCCCCCGCCTGCTCTCAGAGCCTGTGTTCTGCACCCTGCGTCCGTTCTCTGGGGCCTGCTCCTGCGCTCAGAGTTTGTGTGTTTTCTTTAGCTTTTTGGGGTCCCAAATCTTGCTGCTCTCAGGAACAGGCCCCGGAGCTGCCAATGACTCGATGGGTACCCCAAACTTGCTCTATTTCTTTTTAGCTGGCTTTGGAGCTATAGGTGTTGTGTGTGGAGGGGCTGGGGGTTGGGTGGTTGTTCAGCCCACGATTTAGTGAGAGCTGTTTCACCCCTTTATAGCATGGAAATTCCAAATTCCACGTACCTTCCACGCTGTGCCCTGTTGTGGGGTTCCTCCGTTGGTCTGGACTTGTTTTAATGCTCCCTTGAGGAGTTTTGTGTGTTTTGTGTCAGGAGAGGTTAAGAGCTGCTTCTTACTCTCCCGCCATCTTAACCTGGAAAAACTGTCTGCTGTGTTTTTTAACAAAAATATAAGGGCATGTTCAAATAACCATGAAACTTTTGCACGGAATCCTATTGTTGGAGTGTTTGCAAACTTTTCCCCTACTTCAATGGGTTTCATCAATGTGGATAACTCCTTTAGTGTTGAAAGTACCAACTCAATCATGCTCTTTCATTCTATATGGCTTTTGTCCACATCTCCTTGGAAATCTCATGGGAGAGAGGGGAAGAGGGGCAGCCAATCGATTGAGGATTTTTCCCTATATATTTTGGCAGTGTGAAAGTACCAACAAAGTATGGCATCTATCTATCCATTATTCCTTTCTAAGTGACAGATCTACCTTTTCTCCATGCCATACCTTTCCTTCATGATAAGATGATTTCTTCATATTAACCAGTTATATCTTTTATTTGGAATTTTTTGATGGATAGTCTAGTGTTTGGAAATATTTTACTATGCTAGAATAGAAGCATGAGAGGCATGTTGCAGAGAAAATTGTAGTATTTGGCATTAGGGTTCCTGGCTTTAAACCCTCGTTATTTAACTTTGGGTAAGTCACTTAAGCTATCTAGGCTTATAAAGTGGATGGTGGACTAGATGACTTCTGATATTCATTGAAAGTATTTATCTGTAATCCTGTGGGAGATGAGAAGGAGAATGGAGAGGAAGGAAGGAGAGAGGTGGGAGAAGAAAGGAGGAAAGAAAAAGGGATGAGAGGGGTGGAAAAGAAGTGGAGGGAAGGAGGAAAAGGGGGAAGAGGGGAGAGAAGGAAAGGAGAGGAAAGAAAGCAAACATTGATTAACTGCTTACTGTTTGCCAAAACCTTGCTAAGGGCTTTAGAAATATCTTCTTTCATCTTCACAACAATGGAGGAAAGTGTTGTTATCATTTTTCAGTTGGGGAAACTAAGGCAGATAGGTTAAGTGACTTATCAACGGTCACTCAGCTAGCAAGCATATGATGTTGGATTTGAAGGCAGGTCTTCACAACTCCAAGTCCAGTGGTCTAACCCCTGAATCCCAGCTGCCTCTATGGCTCTACATGCTATCATGTTTCATATTCTGTACTGGACTATCTTGTCAAATAAAAAATAAAAAGCCCGGATGCCCTTTACATAAGGCTTTAAGATTTACAAAATCCATTTGTGCCTTACAACAACATAGTCATATAGGTTTTATAGTTTACTACCATTCCCATGGAGAAAAACTAAGTTTCCAGGAATTTAAGTAATTTTCCTGTGGCTGCTCACAGGGTTTTCCTGACTCAATGTCCATTTAACTCGATTCTCTTTTAACATTCTACCTCTAATATATTCTAAACGCGGGCCTCACTATTCTAGAAAGAAAAAAAATCATGAGAAAGAATACAATTCTAACACATGATGGCAGTGGTGGCTCATTCAACATTCAAGCAGGCATAGTTACCTGGGAAAGAATAGCTCATGCACTGAATAATAAAATATGACAGTTCAAAGTATTTTATAAAAGTCAGTGAAACATTTTAAATATGACACGTGATATTCTTGGACATAATTTTCTTTGTTGTCTTCCATAGAATAACCATGCTAGATATACATTAATTTTTTTATGTGAACAAATTATTCTTTTGAAAAATTCTCTATATTTTGAAGTAAAATCTTTCCAAGGGACCTAAAATTCATTAATTCTGACACTTTTCTGTAATCAGTTCACTAAGTGATTTTGGTGCTGTTTCCATATTTAATCCCTCCACAGATACATTTTATTTTTCTATCAGCAAAGATATCTATATATTTGGCCATATCTATCTATCTATCTATCTATCTATCTATCTATCTATCTA
>NW_025387380.1:0-2000 GCF_016433145.1 Gracilinanus agilis | reverse complement strand
GTCCATCCATCTGTCTATCTATCTATCTATCTATCTATCTATCTATCTATCTATCTATCTATCTATCTATCTATCAGTCTGTCTGTCTGTCTGTCTATCTATCTATCTATCCGTCTATCTATCTATCTATCTATCTATCTATCTATCTATCCGTCTATCCATCCATCCATCCATCCATCTGTCTGTCCATCCATCTGTCTATCTATCTATCTATCTATCTATCTATCTATCAGTCTGTCTGTCTGTCTGTCTATCTATCTATCTATCTATCCGTCTATCTATCTATCTATCTATCTATCTATCTATCTATCTATCTATCTATCCATCTATCCATCTATCTGTCTGTCCATCCAGCCGTCTATCCATCTATCTATCCATCTATCCATCCATCTATCTGTCTTTCCATCCATCTGTCCATCCATCCATCCATCCATCCATCCATCTATCTATCCATCTGTCTATCCATTTGTCTATCCACCTATCTATCTATCCATCTGTCTGTCTATCCATCCATCTGTCTATCCATCTATCTGTGTCTCCATCTATCTATCCATCCATCCGTCCATCTGTCTGTCTATCTGTCTGTCCATCTATCTATCTATCTATCTATCTATCTATCTATCTATCTATCTATCTATCTATCTATCTTTCCTTCTGTCTGTATCTATGTCTATCCAAGTCTGTCTATGTGTCTAGATCTATATTTATCTCTATCTTTCTATCAATATCTATCCATATCCATATATAACTATATTTAAACTCTTACCTTCCATCTTAGAATCAATATTGGTTCCAAGGTGGAAGAGCAACGAGGGCTGGGCAATGGGGGTTAAGTGACTTGGCCAGGGACATCCAGCCAGACAGTGTCTGAGGTCAGATTTGAACCTAGTATCTTCCATCTCTACACCTAGCTCTCTATCCACTGAACCACCTCACTACCACCAAAATATATCCTTTAAAAGTTCTCTGATTCCAGATTAAGAACCCTTGCTCTAGTCAGACTGCAGAGACAGCCCCTACTCTCAGGCAACCCCAAGTCTGATGAAGAGACATTGGCTGCCCCCAAAGACCATAAGCTCAAATTTAGAGCTGAAAGAGCCCTCAGGAGCCATCTAGTTTAGCCCTCTCGTTCTACAGAGGAGGAAACTGAGGCATGAAGAAATCAAGGGACTTGTCCAAGGTCACACAGGTAGCAAGTGGAAGGAATGGGATTCCATTCTCAATCACTGACTCCAAATCCCACCTCCCGGGTTTTTTCTCCTCTGTAAAACCCCTAAAGTCTCTTCTGCCTCTATTGCTATTCCTACAGCCCTCCTCACCTCTTAATTTAAAATAGAATTTTCGCGATAGCTTTTTTTTCTAGACATCGAATCCCTGCATCTTCCTCTTCGCCCTCTCATCTACTGGAGCAAAGAATTGTTCATTTTTTTTTTATAGAAAAAGGGTGGAGAAAAATACTCAACAAAGCCAAGTGATGCCCAGAAAACCCTGACAGTGACTGCAATGTTCCCCCCACGTGCTCCCATCCCCCATCCCTCTTCTAGGGGACAACCTTGTTCTTTGTCATTGCACAACATTCATCTGTTGTTATTAGTGCGTGGTTGTTCTTTCCATTGACACAGTTGTGGTCATTGTGTTTGTTGCCTCCCTGCCTCTCCTTCCTCCCTTTGCATGGCTGGCTGCTGGCCCTCTTTTCTTCTCTCTGTCTCTCTGTCTCTGTCTCTGTCTCTCTCTCTCTCTGTCTCTCTCTCTCTCTCTCCATCTCTGCAATCCAGTGACTTAATAGCCTAGCCTAGAGGGGGAGCACGGGGGCGGGGGGGGGGGCAGGAGGCTGTTGTCTGAGGTAGCTGGCTGAGCCCCATCTCGTAGTCTATTTTGCATGTGTGGTTAAAAATTGTGCCCTTTGAGCCCATGGAAATGACTGACGTCATCCGTGCTGTGGGAGGGCGGGAGGCAGGACAACCACCTCAAACAGCATCATCTCAGCAAAAATGAATCTC
>NW_025387379.1:0-10537 GCF_016433145.1 Gracilinanus agilis | reverse complement strand
CTTCCTTCCTTTCTTTCTTTCTTTCTTTCTTTCTTTCTTTCTTTCTTTCTTTCTTTCTTTCTTTCTTTCTTTCTTTCTTTCTTGTTTCTCTCTTTCTTTCCTTCCTTCTTTCTTTGTTTTTCCTCCTCGTCCTCTTTCTTTCTTTATCCCTTTTCTTTCTCTTCTATAAAATGACTATAATAGAAAAATGTTTTACATGATTATAATCTATATCTGATTACTTATCGTCTCAGGGAGAGAGTTAGGGTCAGAAGAAGGAAGAGAATTTGGAACTTAAAAAAAACTTTTAAAAATGAATGTTAAGTTCAAACCCGGCCTCAGTCACTTCCCAGCTGTGTGACCCTGGGCAAGTCACTTGACCCCCATTGCCCACCCTTGCCAATCTTCCACCTATGAGACAATACACCAAAGTACAAGGGTTTAAAAAAAATGAATGTTAACATTGTTTTACATGTAACGGGAAAAATAAAATATTATTCAAAATAAAAATATTTAAGATATTATTTTATCAGGTTATATAAAGCATCCCCTTATTAATTCGAATTGGCATAGCATTAAAAGTGTAAATTAACTTTGATGGTATTGTCATTTACATGTATGCATGGCTCAGTTACAAGTATTGAATATTCCTCTAACTTTTTAAGTTGTTCTTTATTTAAGAAGCACTTCTTAGACTATAAACTCCTTGAATACAGAGACTGTCTTTCTCCTCTTTTTGTATTCCCGGCACTTAGAATACTGACATATAAAAGTATTTCTTTCTCCTCCCTGCTGCGAAGAAGGGCTTACCCTAAGGCTGCCTGGCTAGGTTTAGGTTTTTATGACTTAAAATCTTGTCTCTTATCTCTCTTTAACAAGTGATATCAGCACAATTTAAAATTTTGCATGTATCAAAGCTTTCATAATAAATTATTCTCTATAAATTTTAGTTTGAACTCCACAACTTCTAAATAACTTTAAGTCCTTTAGTAATCTTTCAATATGTAAACAACTGAATTTCAAAGAATTTACTCTTATTCCTTTCAAACCTCTGTTTAAAACAGGATAGAACCTCCAGTTTAGTTTCTTTTTACCTCAAAGCATTGCTAAATAACTGATTAAATTCCATCAATATTATTCTGATTTACCATTTGTTGTATCTATTTTGCACTAGAATTCACACCTATTATTTATCCATTTCTCTTATTTCCTCTGGTTTCTCCTCCTTTACCATTATTACAAAAAGAGGAAAGGTACTATATTTAATTGCATGTAATCCCCCATTAGATTCCTAGGCTGATCAAATCTTCCATGTTAATTTCATACAGTTTGCATATCATATATCCTTCACCTACTCAGGTGGAAAACTTAATTCTCTTTATAGTCTAAATGCATACATATTTTGTATTCATTCACCATTACTTTCTAGCAATTTGAGTCTGAATACATGCTAATCTCTAGATCACGGATTCCTTCTTATACATTGTGCACATTTTTTTTAAACCCTCACCTTCCATTTTGGAGTCAATACTGTGTATTGGCTCTAAGGCAGAAGAGTAGTAAGGGTAAGCAATGGGGGTCAATACAACACTGTTTAGAAATTCCATCTTTTGCAAAATACCCAGTTCTTAGTACCTGTATTATTAAAACCTATGCATAGATTAACCACTTTTTAAAAAAACTTCTTGGGTGTCATATGATTACTTGTTCCTAGTTCTGACAGCACATACATTAAAAGAACATCTCATTTCTAAAATTCCAAGAATTTTTAAATTCTAGAATAAGTTCTCAATAATAACATTACAACTTTTTCTTAATGACTTTCATATCTACAAAGTAGCCAGTACAGTTACTGTCCTTATAGAATAAACATTCCCTCTCTGTGTCAGACTGGCTATTAACCACATTTCGACAATTCTCAAATTCACTGAAACCAAGGCCTAAAAAACTTTTAACCATGAGTTTTTGTGCTCAATAAAATCTGGTTGATATTTCACATTTAACTGACAGTTGCCACAATAAATAAAATTACATTGTACCATATCAAAAATCATTAGCAATCCTAAACCCTTAAAATCAAATCTTAAGTGAAAAATGCTTCTAATTGTGGAGTAAAATCTCCCTTTTTCTGTTCTGAATTTTTCTCCTTTTTGCTCCTTTGGGGGCCCATCCAAAGGAAGAAAAAGGAAAAATCATTGAACAGATACTTGTTTTTGTCCTCTGCTGAGGATTTTTGACAGTGGGAAGTTCAATCTTCCAACTCCCCTTTTTCCCTTTTTTTGTAAGTGTCCAATTTAAGAATTCATAGAGATGAGACTGTGACAAAGACAACAATAAACAGAAACATGCAACTTTTTGACAAGCATGCTTTAGAAAGAAAAAATCAGTGCTTTAGGATCCATTCTTAAAAAGAAGTATTTGCAGTGACAAAATTGGTATCTGCTCTCAGTGGGACTTTGGAAGTGAGCTGGTCATAAGGCTGACTGTGTTTCTTAAGGAAAGAACTTTAAATCCCCTCCCCACTTCCTATTCAGATGTTAAGACTGCTGCCAGAGCAGGCACAACCTCTCCAGTACTAAAGTCTGTGAGGTTTGAAATGTAGGTGGGGAGATTGCAGAACAGCCACTATGAAAGAAATTCCCCTTTGTGAAGCTGCATCTTAAACTCTTTCCCCTTCCTTTGTTTAATCTTATAGCTAGTCACACAAAAACAACACAGACTCAACAGAAATCTACAGGATATACTCTCTCACACATTCATATACCTTGGAACCCAAAGAAGTCACTGAAATAGAGTGACGTGGCCGGGTCCCTGCCTAGAATTCTCCGTTTTCTTCCAGTGTGTCCACTGGTGCTCAACCTACTGGGAAACTCTAACCCACCAAACTAGGGACTCAATCCCCACAAGATATCTCTACGGGAACCTCTAACCCTCTGAACTGGAGAATCGAACCCCCAACCCTTGCAAGTTCCTTCTTAAATCTCAGATACTCAAACCATGGCCAAAATCTCTTACAGTGGAGTCTCCAGCCCTACGAGTTACCTATAAATTTCTGGCCAGTTAAGTTGTAGGACTCCCCAGGTTCAGACTCCCATACCCGGAAGAGCTCCTCTCTACCTTTGGCTTTACCAGGAACATTTTCAGAGAGTCTGTCTGGGTTCTGGTTTGGCAATAGGCTCTCCCCATATAAACCCCGGGGCCAGAGGGGCTAGCCAGCCACTTAGCCTTACACCACGAACCTTCAAGACCTCTTCCCTTGTCCCCAGCACAAGCCATGGATTTGAGCCCACCGGACTCAAGCAGCCTCAGCAGCAAGGATTCTAGGGGAATTCCCAATTGGTCCCACTGCTGGT
Source organism: Gracilinanus agilis (assembly GCF_016433145.1). Lineage (NCBI taxonomy): Eukaryota > Metazoa > Chordata > Mammalia > Didelphimorphia > Didelphidae > Gracilinanus > Gracilinanus agilis. The sequence continues at coordinate 7,205 of NW_025387379.1, read as the reverse complement.
CAGAACTCAATTATTTCTGTGGGATCCCAGACGAGCCCCCATATGTTGTGCCTGGAGAATTATTCCCATAAATGAGTCTGAACCAACAATGCAAAATGCAAAGGGACTTTATTGTCTTAGTTTAAACCAAGGGTCTCACATTAAAAGGCTGATGTGTGACCACAAGCTATGCCTGAGCTGGATTTTTATAGAGTGGTATGCAGCAGGGGGCGGAATAGGGAGATGTCTATAGGCAGCAGAGGGTAGGATGGGGGGTGTCTTTAGGCAATAGGGGGCGGGATATGGGGATGTCTTTAGGTTGGGAAATCCTGCAGATAAGGGGTATGTCTGCATGGATGATTTCCTGCAGATAAGGGGAAGGTCTGCAAGGTAGATAAGCTTAGGCTCTGAAGACCAGAGGTCTGCAAGTTTGGAATTCCTGTGGACAAGCTTGTTTCACCATAATGTCATACAGGGGTCAGTATTTCTGTGGACAAGCCTGTTTCACCATAATGTCATACAGGGGTCAAGATTTTTAATTCTGACTCTTTCTAGGTTCCACAATTTTTGTTATTTAAACTATAAATATCATGAAATTATAATGTTGTTTTTTCTCAAAGTGACACACCACCCAAGTTATGCTCAGTGTTTTGGAGAATTTGGAAACACCAAGCTCAAAAGGTTGCCCATCACTGATGCAGAGAATGCTCTGAAATACAAACAAATTGTGCCAGAACTTAAAAGAGATTTGAAAGAAGATTTGAGAATAGTGATATATGCGTTTAAAATATTCAGTTCATCTAAGCATGGTTTATAGCCATTTGATACAATACTTATTCTTTCAGACACTTTACTACCACCCTTTATTAAAATAAGCATTTTTAGGGTGAATTTATTTGCATTACTTTGAAAGGGAACAAATGTTATTAGACAATTAGGAGCATCTCATTCTACTCAGACGGAAATGGGAGTTTTTATATGAGAGTTCCAAGAGTTTTCATGCTTTCAGCATTCAAATACTCTGATGGCTCTGTGTATATGATATTTTTCATTGATATGTGCTTGAACAAACACTTCAGTAAAACATAATATAAATTAATTTCTTGAGTTCTTTTCTTAGAAGGGCAGAAAAGCGTATGTGTGTAGGAAGATTGCCTCATTTTATAACAGGATATTCAACTAGAATTTGTTTATTTACAATTATCTGGTGGGGGTGGGGAATTTTGTCCTATTTTGTTTTGTTTTAGAGCATGTTTATACTATTTTAATCTTTTTCGTTCCACTAATGCTACTTTGTTTCATTGTCAGGTTTATGAATCTGTGTAACCTGTATTCTGATTTTAGCTTTTGTATTTTTCAGCTATCTTCTTAGCTTACTTACTATCTACTCTTTAAATATTGTCTTAATTATGCCACTATAATAGTATTTTCAGGCAAAATGTGTTTTGATATCAAATGTGACTTATGTGTGTATATTTGCTAGAAGTGATTTCTAATGAAAATTTAAGAAGATGCTACTAAAAGATAGATTACAGACAATGGACCGGTTCCGGGTTAAGATGGCGGCAGAGTAAAAAGTAGTTGCTTGACTTCTCCTAACCCACGCATATAGGACTCCTCAAGAAGACATAAAAACAAATCCAGAGGAAAGAAGGGACCCCACAACAGGGAGCAGCATCAGAGGTATGTGGAAACAGGGCATTTCCATGCTATAAAGGGGTGAAACAGCTCCCACGAAAACACGAGCGGAGCAACCCCCTTCCCCACCCCACACCACCTACTGCACCAAAGCCAGCACACGGGAGTCGGAGCAGGTTTGGGGCACCCATTGGGTCATTGGTAGCTCACCAGGGCTTGTTCCTGGGAGCAACAAGACTTGAAACCTCCCAGGAGGCTGAGGAACTCGAGGACTCTGAGCACAGACCCTGAGCCCAGACCCTGAGCCCAGGCGCAGGCAAAGGGGCTGACACAGGAGCGGGCTCAGGCACAGATTAAAGCGTGGACTGGGGCACATATGAAGGGGCTGATTCTGAGTGCAGGAGCAGACCTTGAGTGGGGACCCAGTGCAGAAAGGTGCTTGACTACGGAAGCAGCTCCCTGAAACTGTTAAAGGAGCTTCAGGCAGAAGAACTAGCAAGGAGACCACGAGGAGGCTTGTCCCAAAACAACTAGGCCTGAAATCTTAGGAATCTCTAAAGAGCCACAAACAGATCCTGGGCACGAGCATAAAGCTGAGAGGGAACTCAGCTTACAATGGCAAGCCATCAGGAAAACCAGAAGAGAAAGATGGAGAACAAAAAACCTTTAACACTTGACAACTTTTACACAGAAAAAATCCAGACAACAGAGGAAACAGTAGAGGAGAACAAACAATCCAAACCTTCCCAAAACAATGAAAATGGGTCACAAGGTCTTGAAGAGTTCAGATCTGAGATCATGAGAAAGATGGAAGAGATCTGGCAAGAAAATGACAGTTTAAAAAGGCAGAATTTCACAATTGGAAAGTGAGGCAAGTAAGTCAAAGACCAGAAATGACCAGATTGAAAAGGAAAACCAGTCTCTAAAGGCTAGAATTGGGCAATTAGAAAAAGATGCCCCCAAATCAAAAGAATTAATAAGCAAATTGGAGACCAAAATCAAACAGCTGGAAAACAGGTCAGACCAAACTGAAAAGGAAAATCAAAAGCTTATAGCAGAAAACCAGTCTCTAAAGACAAGAATTGGGCAAGTAGAAGCCAATGATCTATCAAGACAGCAAGAACAAATAAAACAAAGTCAAAAGACAGAAAAAATAGAAGGAAACATGAAATATCTCAATGAGAAACTGATAGATCAAGAAAACCGGTCTAGAAGAGACAATCTGAAAATCATTGGTCTTCCTGAAAAAGCAGAAATTAATAGAAATTTGGACTCCATACTAAAAGAAATTATTCAGCAAAATTGCCCTGAAGTTCTACAAGAGGGCAATATAGACATTGAAAGGATGCATAGATCACCCTCTACATTAGACACTGAAAACACAACCCCGAGGCATATAATAGCCAAATTCAAGAGCTTCAAACTAAAAGAAAAAAATTTTACAAGAAGCCAGAAAGAGACAATTCAGATATCAAGGAGCACCAATCAGGATCACACAGGATCTGGTAGTCTCCACACTAAAAGACCGCAAGGCTTGGAATATGATATTCAGAAAGGTAAGAGAACTGGGTTTACAACCAAGGATCACCTACCCATCAAAACTGACTATATTCTTCCAGGGGAAAGTTTGGGAATTCAACAAGATAGAAAATTTCCAAGCATTTGCAAAGAAAAGACCAGGACTAAATGAAAAGTTTGATATCCAACCATAAAAATCAAGAGAAACATGAAAAGGTAAATAAGAAACAGAAGGGAAAGTAAGAAAACTCATATTTTTTAAATTTGCCTCTTTAAGGGCTTCAATAAGATCTAATTATTGGTACTCCTATGTGGGGAAATGTTATGTATAATTCTCTGTAGGGAACTCTGTTCACCATTATAGAATTCACTATTATAATAATTAGAAGAATTATTCATAGGGAGAGGTTGGAATACTAAATGGTCTAAGATAATATGGGTGGGAAGGAAAGAAGGGGATGAATAGTAGAGGACACCAAGAGAATCTAGAAGGAATAAGAAAAATAGGATATTCTATTACACACAAAGAGGATAAGGGAAGGAGAAGGGATGAATACTATTATAAGAAGGAGAGGAAGAGAGCATTAAGAGGTAATATTTACACCTTACTCTCAGTGTAATTAACCCTGAGAAGGAAGAATAGTTATATCCATTGGGATATAAAACTCTATCTGACCCTACTGAGAAAGTCAGAAGGGATAAACCAAGGGGAGCAGGGGAGTGGGGAGGTCAAAAAAGGGAGGGGAGAAGAAGGGGGAGGGAATTCATTAGGTCTTTAAAAATAAAAAGAGGGGAATAATAAGGGAGGGGGTAGAAAGGGAAGGATAAGGGATACTGGCTTAAAGCAAACCACTGGTTTAAAATGAAATAGTTTAAGAAGAAGGGGTAGGAATAGGGGAGGATTCGAAAATGTCAGTGAATGCACAACTGATAATTATAACTCTGAATGTGAATGGGATGAACTCGCTCATAAAACAGAAGCAAATAGCAGAGTGGATCAGAAACCAAAATCCTACCATATGTTGTCTACAAGAAACACATATGAGGCGGGTGGACACACACAAGTTCAAGGTTCAGGGCTTGAGCAAAATCTTTTGGGCGTCAAATGAGAAAAAGAAGGCAGGAGTGGCTATTATGATCTCTGACAAAGCCAAAGTAGAAATTGATATGATTAAAAAAGACAGGGAAGGTCATTACATCCTGATTAAAGGCAGTATAAACAATGAGGAAATAACACTGCTCAATATACATGCACCAAGTGGTATAGCATCCAAATTCATAAAGGAGAAACTGGCAGAGCTCAAGAAGGAAATAGATAGTAAAAACATAATAGTGGGAGATCTAAATATTCCTCTTTCAGATCTAGATAAATCAAACCAAAAAATGAATAAGAAAGAGGTAAGAGAGGTGAATGAAGTCCTAGAAAAATTAGATTTGATTGATACGTGGAGAAAAATAAATAGGGACAAAAAGGAATACACCTTCTTTTCAGCTGCACATGGTACATTCACAAAGATTGACCATGTAATAGAGCATAGAATCATTGCAAACAAATGCAAAAGAGCAGAAATAATAAATGTAACTTTCTTAGATCATAATGCAATAAAAATAATAATTAGTAAGTGCACCTGGACAGGCAAATCAAAAACTAATTGGAAATTAAATAATATGATTCTCCAAAACCAGCTAGTCAAAGAAGAAATCATAGAAACAATCAACAATTTCATTGAAGAGAATGACAATGATGAAACATCCTACCAAACTCTGTGGGATGAAGCTAAGGCAGTACTCAGGGGGAAATTTATATCCTTGAGTGTATATATTAACAAATTAGGGAGGATAGAGATTAATGAATTGGGCATTCAACTTAAAAAAAATTAGAAAGCAAGCAAATTAAAAATCTCCAGATGAAAACTAAATTAGAAATACTAAAAATCAAGGGAGAAATTAATAAAATCAAAAGTAAAAGAACTATTGATTTAATAAATAAGACTAGAAGCTGGTATTTTGAAAAAACAGATAAAATAGACAAAGTACTGGTCAATCTAATAAAAAAAAGGAAAGAAGAAAACCAAACTGACAGTATCAAAGATGATACTGTCATCCCCCTCTAATGAAGGGGAAATTAAGGCAATCATTAAAAACTATTTTGCCCAATTATATGGCAATAAATATAGCAATCTAGGAGATATGGGTGAATATTTACAAAAATAAAAATTGCCTAGATTAACAGCAGAAGAAATAGAATACCTAAATAATCCCATATCAGAAAAAGAAATTGAACGAGACATCAAAGAACTCCCTAAGAAAAAATCGCCAGGGTCTGATGGATTCACAAGTGAATTCTATCAGACATTCAAAGAAAAATTAATCCCAATACTATACAAACTATTTGACATAATAAGCAAAGAAGGAGTCCTACCAAATTCCTTTTATGACACAAATATGGTACTGATTCCAAAGCCAGGGAGATCAAGAACAGAGAAAGAAAACTACAGACCAATCTCCCTAATGAACATAGATGCAAAAATCTTAAATAGAATACTAGCAAAGAGACTCCAGCAAGTAATCAAGAGGATCATCCACCATGAATGATCAGGTGGGATTTATACTAGGAATGCAAGGATGGTTCAACATTAGGAAAATCATCCACATAATTGACCATATCAAGAGTGTTACAAACAAAAACCACATGATTATCTCAATAGATGCTGAAAAAGCCTTTGACAAAATACAGCATCCATTCCTATTGAAAACCCTCAAAGTATAGGAATAGAAGGACCTTTCCTAAAAATAATGAACAGTATATACTTAAAACCTTCAACAAACATCATATGCAATGGGGATAAATTAGAAGCCTTCCCAATAAGATCAGGAGTTAAACAAGGATGCCCATTATCACCTCTATTATTCAACATAGTACTAGAAACACTAGCAAGTAGCAATTAGAGAAGAAAAAGAAATTGAAGGTATCAAAATAGGCAATGAGGAGACTAAACTATCACTCTTTGCAGATGATATGATGGTACACTTAAAAAATCCTAGAGAATCAACTAAGAAGCTGGTAGAAATAATCAACAACTTTAGCAAAGTTGCAGAATACAAAATAAATGCACATAAATCATCAGCATTTCTATATATTTCCAACACATCACAGCAGCAAGAGGTAGAAAGAGAAACACCATTTAAAATCACCCTAGACAGTATAAAATACTTGGGAATCTATCTACCAAAACGAACACAGCAATTATACGAGAACAACTACAAAACACTTTCCAAACAAATAAAACTGGATCTCAACAATTGGAAAGCCATTAATTGTTCATGGGTAGGACGAGCTAACATAATAAAAATTCTACCCAAATTAATTTACCTATTTAGCGCCATACCTATCAAATTACCAAAAAACTTCTTTACTGAATTAGGAAAAACTATAACAAATTTCATTTGGAATAACAAAAGATCAAGAATATCAAGGGAAATAATGAAAAAAAATATGAAGGAAGGGGGCCTAGCAGTACCAGATATTAAACTATACTATAAAGCAGCAGTCATTAAAACAATATGGTACTGGCTAAGAGATAGAAGGGAGGATCAGTGGAATAGACTTGGGGTTAATGACACCAGCAAGACAGTGTATGATAAATCCAAAGAGTCCAACTTTTGGGACATGAATCCACTATTTGAGAAAAACTGCTGGGAAATTTGGAAAACAATATGGGAGAGATTAGGTTTAGATCAACATCTCACACCCTACACCAAGATAAATTCAGAATGGGTGAATGACCTGAATATAAAGAGGGAAACTATAAATAAGTTAAGTGAATACAAAATAGTATACCTGTCAGATCTCTGGGAAAGGAAAGATTTTAAAACCAAGCAAGAGTTAGAGAAAATTACAAAATGTAAATTAAATGGTTTTGATTATATTAAGCTAAAAAGCTTTTGTACAAACAAAACAATGTAGTCAAAATCAGAAGGGAAACAACAAATTGGGAAAAAATCTTTATAAAAAAAACTCTGACAGTGGCCTAATTACTCAAATATACAAGGAGTTAAAGCAATTGTAT
>NW_025387378.1:0-9910 GCF_016433145.1 Gracilinanus agilis | reverse complement strand
CCTTTAATCAGGATGTAATGACCTTCCCTGTCTTTTTTAATCATATCTATTTTTACTTTGGCTTTGTCAGAAATCATAATAGCCACTCCTGCCTTCTTTTTCTCATTTGACGCCCAAAAGATTTTGCTCAAACCCTGAACCTTAAACTTGTGTATGTCCACCCACCTCATATGTGTTTCTTGTAGACAACATATGGTGGGATTTTGGTTTCTAATCCACTCTGCTATTTGCTTCCGTTTTATGAGTGAGTTCATCCCATTCATATTCAGACTTATAATCATCAGTTATGCATTTGCTGACATTTTTGAATCCTCCCCTCTTCCTACCCCCTTTTTCCTTATACTTTTTCCTTTTAAATCAGTGGTTTGCTATTGAGCCGCTATCCCTTATCCCCAATGGATAGTATAGCTACTCTTCCCTCTTCGGGTTGATTACACTAAGAGTAAGGTTTGATTATTACCTCTTAATGCTCTCTTCCTCTCCTTCTTATAATAGTATTTGTCCCCTCTCCCTCCCATGCCCTCTTTGTGTGTAATAGAATATCCTATTTTCTTATTCACTCAAGTTTCTCTTGGTGTCCCCTGCTATTAACCCCCTCTTTCCCATTCCCCATGTCATCTTAGATTATTTAGTGTTTTACCCTCACCCTGTGAATTATTCTTCTGATTACTATAATAGTGAATATTATAATAGTGAATAGAGTTCACTACAGAGAATTACACATAACATTTCTCTACATAGGAATACAGATAATTAGATCTCACTGAGGCCCTTAAAAAGGCAAATTTAAAAATTATAAGTTTTCTTTCTTTCCCCTCTGTATCTTATTTACCTTTTCATGTTTCTCTCGATTTTTGTGGTTGGATATCAAACTTTCCATTTAGCCCTGGTCTTTTCTGTGCAAATACTTGGAATTCTTCAATTTTGTTGAATGCCCATACTTTCCCCTGGAAATATATAGTCAATTTTGATGGGTAGTTGATCTGTGGTTGCAGGCCCAGCTCTCTTGCCTTTCTGAATATCATATTCCAAGCCTTGCGATCTTTTAGCGTGGAGGCTGCCAGATCCTGTGTGATCCTGATTGGTGCTCCTTGATATTTGAATTTTTTCTTTCTGGCTTCTTGTAAGGTTTTTTCTTTTGCTTGGAAACTCTTGAATTTGGCTATTATATTTCTGGGTGTTTTCTTTTTCTTGATCGAATGTCGCAGGTGTCCTATGAATCCTTTCAATGTCTATATTGCCCTCTTGTTGTAGGACTTCAGGGCAATTTTGCTGAATTATTTCTGTTAGTATGGAGTCCAGGTTTCTATTAATTTCTGGTTTTTCTGGAAGACCAATTATTCTCAAATTGTCTCTTCTAGACCGGTTTTCTTGGTCTGTCACTCTCTCATTGAGATATTTCATGTTTCCTTCTATTTTTTCAGTCTTTTGACTTTGTTTTATTTATTCTTATTGTCTTAAGAGATCATTAGCTTCTACTTGCTCAATTCTAGCCTTTAGGGATTGATTTTCAGCTATAATCTTGCGGTTTTCGGCTATGATCTTTTGATTTTCGGCTGTAATCTTCTGGTTTTCGGTTGTAATCTTCTGGTTTTCAGCTATAATCTTCTGGTTTTCGGCCATAATCTTCTGGTTTTCGGCCATAATCTTCTGGTATTCCTTTTCAATCTGGTCATTTCTGGTGTTCAATTTGCTTATCAGTTCATTTGGTTTCTGAGCCTCACTTTCCAATTGCAAGATTCTACCTTTTAAACAGTTATTTTCTTGCCAGATCGCTTCCATTTTCCTCAAAATCTCAGTTTTGAACTCTTCCATAGCTTGTGAGGAGTTTTCCTTATTTGAGGAGGGTCCGGATGCTTGTTTGTTCTCCTCCTCTGTTTGCTCGATTGTCTGGATTTTCTCTGTGTAAAAGTTGTCGAGTGTTAAAGGCTTCTTTTTCTTGTTGTTAATCTTTCTCTTCTGAACTTCCTGAGACTGGGTAGCCATCGTTAGCCCAGCAGCTTCTCAGGTTTATCCTCACGCTCAGGGCCTATCCGCGGTCTTTTGGCTCCTGAGGTCTGAGTTCTGGTTTTTTCCAAGGTCAAGCCCCCTGGTGTATCCCCTTGCTTGATCCTCTGCCGGAGGTTTCTTTACAAGTCTCAGGGCGCTGCTTCCACAGTCGTATACCCATCTGCACTGGTTCCCCACTCAGGGTTTCAGAGCTTTAGCTTGTGGCTGTGTCTGCCTCCACCCACGCCTCCGCCCGTGCCTGTGCTCTGAGCCTGTACTCTGCGCCCTGCGTCTGCTCCCGGTGTCCTGCTCCCGCACTCAGATTTTGTGTGTGTTCGTTAGCTTTTTGGGGTCCTAAATCTTGCTGCTCTCAGGAACAGGCCCCAGAGCTGCCAATGACTTGATGGGTGCCCCAAACTTGCTCTATTTCTTTTTAGCTGGCTTCAGCACTATAGGTGTTGTGTGTGGAGGGGGTGGGGGTGGGGTGGTTGCTCAGCCCGCGATTTACTGAGAGCTGTTTCACCCCTTTATAGCATGGAAATGCCTCAATTCCATGTACCTTCCATGCTGTGCCCTGTTGTGGGGTTCCTCCATTCGTCTGGACTTGTTTTTATGTTCCCTTGAGGAGTTTTGTGTGTTTTGGTCAGGAGAGGTTAAGAGCTGCTTCTTACTCTGCCGCCATCTTAACCCGGAACTTCTAGCAACTCTTTTTGTGGTGGCGAAGAACTGGAAATTGAGGAGATGCCCACCAATTGGGGAATGGCTAAACAAATTATGGCATATGATAGTGATGGAATACTACTGTGCCATAAGAAACTCTGAGCAGATTAATTTTCTAAAAACTTGGAAAGAACTACAGCTACAAATTTAATAATTGAATAACTTGTGAATGTTTAACTACAGAGAATGAACTGAGAAGTAGAAACATGAAATACATAATATATATATGTTTTCCAGACGATGACTTCTGTTGTGTGGGGAAGAGAGAGAGAGAGGCTAAATTTAAAAAAAAATTAGCCTTTTTTTCTGGCAAATAAAATATTAGATACCCTCAAATATGTAGAAGATCTGGTTAAACCTAGAAATGATTGATTTCCTAGGTGAAATATTCAAGCAGGGCAAATCAAGATTTGGCATGTCTTTTCAGGTATGCTATGGTATTAAAGTTCATTCATTCATTCTACAAACATTTATTTAGTACCCACTATGTATTGGGTATGGTGCGAGGCAATGGAAATATAGAGACAAAAATGAAACAATCCTTGTCCTCAAAGATCTTACATTCTCTTGAGAGAAACAGCATACAAATGTAAATATAAACTGTACAAAGCAATTATAATGAAATAGAGGGCGGGATCACTAACAAGTAGGGGAATCAGGAAAGACAATGTATATGAGGTGGTACCCAAGGAAGATGAGGATGCAGACTCTCTTGGGCTTTGGTTGGTTATATCTGCATAGGAAAGGACCAGTAATACTACTAAGCAGATAAAAGAGAAAAGAATCATGCCCCCCCTTGTTACCTGGATTTTGCCTTGCCTCTATGCTTTTCTTCATTCTCATTTAGCAGAACAGTATCCAAGTGAATATCAGCAAGCTGAGCAGGGTCTATACCTGCCCAAAAGGGAGTAGGAATTGTGGGATTAATGCAATGATGTCACTAGAAGACATGAATGGTCCTATACTATTGGAGGTACAAGTTGCTCTTGCACATGTATGTCCTGGCACATGTTCCTTATATGTGAGCTCCTTTCCACATGTTCCCTATAGCTGTTCACTCTTCCCACAGATTTGTGTGCCTTTGTGGAGGTTTATAAAAGTTGTCATTTTTCTTACTATACCATACCATTACTATGCCTCTGCTTGGGGCCAATTGTGTCCTCTGGCTGACTGTTAAATATAAATACACTTGATGGGAGCTCATGAGTTACAGTTTTATTTGAAGACCCACAAAGGACCTTGAGTTTGAAGCAGTCAACAACAGATGGAGAAACCAAGACAAGAAAGATAAAGTAACTTTCTATGAAACCATCTCATGGTAAAAATTCCAAGCAAAACTGGGTCAAGAACCTCCTTCCTAGCAGTCCAATACTTTCCTCACTATATTCCAGACTCCTTTAAGCCTCTTCCTTTAATGTTAGGTTGACAGAGTCCCTACAATCATGGGTCAAGGGTGGAATAATATTCTGTTTTTTTAGAAGGAATTTAGGCTACTTCTAGAGCCTTTTTCCACACTGTGTCCTCAGTTGTAAAAGTAAAAGATTCAAACAAAGTCTCCTTTGCATATCCTCAGTTCTAGTTGGACTGATTTTAGAGATCATTTAGTCCACTCTTTCCCTGAAACCCAGAAAAATTAAGTGAGTTGTTCCATAATCTAGAAAATCTACATGCCTTCCTTTGTACTAGGGAAATAGTCCGAATTTTTTCTTTTTCTTTTACAGGTTCACAGTTTATAGTACCTTATTATAAAATCTGGATATTTGGTTATAGTCTGTGTGTAGATCAGTGTTTAGATATCTCTATCTTTTTAGTCTTTGTGTTGTCATCTGCCGGCTTTTGCATTCTTTTCACAAACTTTAACTTTTTACTTATTTTAACTTTAAAAAAGAAATTATGTATATTTATGGCATTAAGAGATAAAATATTTTGATATTATACAATCTTATACCTATAGTTTATTTATTTCTGAGTTCTAAACTTCTCCGTTATCTACTGGCCTTCATGTGTCATTTGTGGCTTCTGCAAAACTCCCCCAAAGTTCCCATTTAATTTCTTTTTGCTTTTTAAACCCTTACCTTCCATGTAAGAATCCATACTGTGGTTCCAAGGCAGAAGAGTAGTAAGGGCTAGGAAATGGTGGTTAAGTGTCTTGCCTAGGGTCACACAGCTAGAAAGTGTCTGAGACCAGATTAATCCCAGGATCTCCTGGCTCTCTTTCCATGGAACCACCTAGCTGCTTCCTCCCCTTTAATTTCTTATGCCAACTCGTAATATATTGAAACCATGATGAGGAAAGTTGTGATGTGGAAGGAATACCTGTTTTTCCAAATCATAGTGTGATATGGAAAGAACACTTAGCTGGGAATTAGGAAAGCTGAGTTCTATTCCCAGTTCTGCCCAAAATTTGCTGCTTTGATACTTTACTTAATCTTTCTGATCCTGAGACTTCTCATCTGTTCAAAGAGCAGAGCCTGGATAAAATGGGGGGAGGAGGGGAAGGTAGCACTTAATTATCATTGACAAAGAATGGATATTCCAAGGCTTCCAAATTCTTGCTCAGTAATGCAAAGTCATCATTAAATGTCTAAATTGTGAACCTCTTTCTCAGTGAGTGGTCAGCCACCTTCTTTGGCCTATTAGCTACTGTTATGATTCCTCTAATTTCAATCTGTGTGATAGATCTGTTGTGCTACCTGTTAACAGGGCTTTGGCGACCTTTAAAAATCAATTGCAATGGTGAATACTCTGACTCCAGGCTCAGTTGGTGGAAAAGGGCTGGCATTTTCCATTTGTCTGTGACTTTTGGTGACAAAACATTTCAAAGAAGTCCATTTCAATTTGTGGCAAATGTTAGTAGAATGAGATAGATACCTCAAATCTTTTCCTGCTAAGGTAATGGGTAGAATTCAGAGTGGGGAAAGGTCAGATGATTCTACTAATCATTCCTTTTCAGCTACTCTCTGACAAGCCACTAAAAGCTAAAGTCAAGAGACTTAGAACTACTCAAAAAATTGGTGTGTTTCTTTTATAGGAGAATTATAGATAACACATATATCAAAACAGGAAAAGATGGCAAAGACCATCTAGTCCAGCTCCTCTTTTTTTATATAGCTGGGGAAATGTTACACAGTTGTAACTTGAGTCCCAATACCCATTGGTATGGTCCTCTCTCCTCATTGTAGATCAGCACCCCAAACTTACATGAGGGACAGGGTAGAGGGATATGAGCAAGAGAGAAGAAAATCTCCTCAGTTTTCTTTGGACTTTTTTAATCTCTTTGGACTATGCAATTGCTTCAGGTGCTTCTGGCTGCTAGCTCTGAGAGAAAAGATGGATGATACCAATCTCCTTTTTACTCTGGGAAAAAGCTCAAGTAGAGAGCCATAAATAAACAGTTTAATCTGTAAATCCTATCAGATCCAGCTATAGCTGATGATTATAACTAATTGATGACTCCTTTCATTATTAAAAGTTTTCCTGTGTAATAAATCATTTTAATTTAAAGAAAGGGGGGAAATATGTGGGAAGCCAATAAGAGAATAGATAAAAATCTGAGACTCCTCTTTTGACCCCTTTTGTGATCCTTGTGATTTCTTGTTGAAAAGTATTGTGACTTTATTGAAAAGCTTTAAGTTCCTAGCAAACCTGAATTTAAGAGGTTAACACTTGTCCCCTTTGGCCAGGAATGCAGCTGCCTGGTACAGCCAAGGCCAAAACCTTAGCAGGGGCATTTCAACCCTGAGAAAATATTCCCTGAATTGGCTTTCTGATAAGAACCCAGTCAAAATTCAGCCTTGGCCTTGTTCTATTCTGAAGCCAATGAGACCTTTTATGTTTTGATATAACATAATTTGTAACTTCTGCGCATCTGAGAAGTCTTGGGGGGGTTCTTTTGTGTGAAAAGAGTCTTGAAATATATATAATAAACTCCATGCTCCTGGAGACGGAGCTGGAAGCATGAGCTAAAATATCTTACTGTCCTTACCTCTTATCAACTAAGCTGTCCTTAGATTATCTGAGATGATAAAGAGATCTGGAGAAGCTGGCAGTCTCCATAATATCCCTATCTCTAGCTTGCTACTCTAGAGATTTCAGGGAATTTCTCCTTATGTAGGTTCTAGAATTCTCTTTGTTGAACAGAGTTACTTGACTGCCAGTGAAAGAACTCTTTCACTCTGTATATACATATATACATCTATCTATTTCTCTCTCTCTCTCTCTCTGTCTCTCTCTCTTTTTCTTTCTTTCTCTCTCTCTCTCTCTCTGCCTCTCTGCCTGTCTCTCTGTCTGTCTATCTATCTATCTATCTATCTATCTATCTATCTATCTATCTATCCATATGTATGTATATATATGGCCTCCAATGCATACTTTTTTCCTAACTTGTTGCCCAGATAAATGGATTTCTTTGCCAATTGCTTTATGTGTTCAGCATGGAATTGATATTTAGTGGAAAGGGAGTCTTGTCTTGGATATAAAGCTTGGGCACTCCATTCCCCATTAACAAGGAGCAATCAGAAGTCTGGCTTGAACTCAAAAATGATACCTACTAGATAAAGGGAGCAGATAGATATAATTTTAGTTTAGTTCTCCATTTCTCTCTGGGGAGAGCAGAATGATCAAGCTTCTGACTCCTCATGTCCTGTTTCCCTTCCTGACAAGAATGAAAGTCACTCTCTTTTAAAAACCCTTACCTTTCATATTAGAATCAATATTAACTCTTAGTTCCAAGGCAGAAAAGCTTTAACAGCAATTAGGGTTAAGTGACTTGCCCATGGTCACAGAGCTAAGAAGCATCTGAAGCCAGTTTTTTATTTTTATTTTTATTTTTATTTTGAATATTTTCCCATAGTTATATGTTTCATGTTCTTTCCCTCTTCCCCAAACCCCCTAACCCCTCTTAGCTGATGCGCAATTCCACTGGGTTTTACATGTATCCTTGATAAAGCCCTAATTCCATATTATTGATAGTTGGGATAGAGTTATCGTTTAGTGTCTTCATCCCCAATAATATCTCCATCAGCCTATGTGTTCAAGCAGTTGTTTTTCCTCTGTGTTTCTCCTCCCACAGTTCTTCCTCTGAATGTGGCTAGTTTTCTTTCTTATAAGTCCCTCAACCTTGCTCTGGATTCTTGCATTGCTGCTAGTAGAGAAGTCTCTTATGTTCGATTGTACCACAGTATATCAGTATAATGTTCTCCTGGATCTGCTCCTTTCACTCTGCATCAATTCCTGGAGGTCATTCCAGTTCACATGGAATTCCTCCAGTTCATTATTCCTTTGAGCACAATAGTATTCCATCACCAACAGATACCACAATTTGTTCAGCCATTCCCCAATTGAAGGTCATTCCCTTATTTTCCAATTTTTTGCCACCACAAAGAGCAGCTATAAATATTTTTGTACAAGTCTTTTTCCTTATTATCTCTTTGGGGTATAAACCCAGCAGTGCTATGGCTGGATCAAAAGGTAGATAGTCTTTTATAGCCCTTTGGGCATAGCTCCAAATAGCCATCCAGAATGGTTGGATCAGTTCACAACTCCACCAGCAATGCATTAATGTCCCAATTTTGCCACATCCCCTCCAACATTCATTACTCTCCCCTGCTATCATTTTAGCCAATCTGCTAGGTGTGAGGTGATACCTCCTGAAGCCAGTTTTGAACCCAGAAACTTCCATCTCCAGACCTGGCTCTCTGTCCACTGAGCCACCTAGCTGCCCCAATTCAAGTTTATCTTGAAGAAGGAGACTAGAGATCTCTATTTGCCTCTCTCCAAGCCACACAACAACACTCCTATGCCACATTTTGGGAGAAAGCTTCATTAAACAATTCACTAGTAGAAGAACCAGAATTAGGATCCAGGTCTTTTGATTCCCAGTCAGATAATTGAAACTGAAAATCCTAGAATAAGTGAAGAACTCACAACCACTTTATTACTCCCTCCTCCTTTCCCAAATTCAGTGATTCTAATGGCTAGTATTTATAATAATAGCATTGTGTGATAAATGCTTTGTAAAAAGCATCTCATTTGATCCTCACAATAATTCTATAAGGTAGGTAATTTATTGTTCCCTTTTTACAGTTGCAGAAGCTGAGGCATGGAGAAATTAAATCACACAGCTGCTAAATGTTTGAGGTTAGATTTGAACTCAGGCATTTCTGACCAAAAATCTAGCACTTTTCCCACTCTACCCCTTAGATGCATAATAATCAAATGTTTTAGGATTTATTTAGACTTTCAAGGTTTGCAAAGTGCTTCACATATATCATCTCATTTAATCCTCGCAAATCCTATAAGATAGATGCTATTATTACCCACATGTTACAGATAAGGAAACTGAGGCTGAGAAGTTAAAACACATATAACTAAAAAGTACATGTAAAAGGATTTGAACTCAGCTCTTTTATCCCATTAGATTGACCACATTTCTCACAGTATAATTAGGCATCTATCATCCAGAGTTATTGTGAGAATCATATGAGAAAGTAAACATAAAATCAGATTGAAATCTTTAAAGTAGCATATAAATGTGAACTATGATGATGATGATGATGATGATGCAGCAGCTATGTGGTGCAGTAGATTGAATGTTGGGCCTGGAATCAGGAAGACCTGAATTTAGATCCGGCCTTAGACACTTACTAGCTATATAACCCTAGACAAGTCACTTAACCCCATTTGCCTCAGTGTCCTCATCTGTAAAATGAGCTAGTGAAGGAAACGGCAAATCACTCCAGTATCTTTGCCTAAAAAAATCCCATTAGCAAGAGTTGGATGTGACTGAATGACAACAAAATTGGTTTTGGAGCTCATTCTAATCTTTTGGATGGAGTTACTATTCTAATTTTTATCTCATCCTTCTCAACTTAGTTGCATGGAATTCTGATAGAAATGGTCCTGGAAAGGGTTGCAAGCCCACTATTATTCTAAGAATAAAATGACTTTATTTTGTAATTAGACAAAAGTATAGGGATGTAAGCTCATTGTCTACAAGCTCATCATTGAAAACAGCTTCAATTTTAACAGGAGATTGACTAGACATGTTTGTAAGAGGGGCTTTGTTTTTCTTTCATCTTGACTGGGGAGAGGCGAGAGAGAGAGAAGGCTTGATTAAAAAGTAAAATAAAATTTGAAAACTGTCATAACAGAAAGAATGACTGATATATGAGTATTCTCTCTGTGTATATATATATATATA
>NW_025387377.1:0-1472 GCF_016433145.1 Gracilinanus agilis | reverse complement strand
AAAAAAAAAAAAACACCTCACGTTCTGTCTTAGCATCAATACAAAGTATTCTTTCCAAGGCAGAGAAGAGGTAAGGGCTAGGCAATTGGGGTTAAGTGACTTGCCCAGGGTCACATAGCTAGATGGTCATTATAATCTTACAGGGTTCAGTTTTTATGAGTTTGATACTGTCATTCTTCCCATTTAAGTTGTAATTATAATGTAATGGAATATTACTGTGCCATAAAGAAAGTGAACACAGAGGAACACTGAAAGACATATGAACTGACATAAAGTAAAGGCACTTTGCATCGGATCATAGGTCTTTCTATCTTTTTCTGTGTTCATCTTTTTTTTTCTTTAATTAACAGTGCACTAATACCCTATACATTCACGTACCACAACTTATTGATGATCCCCCAGTTTATGGGCATTTATTTTGCTTCTAATTCTTTGCTATTATGAAAAGTGCTGCTATAAATCTTTTGGTATATATATGCCTAGTTGTGGAATCTTTGCATTAAAGTTATGGACAATTTAGTCATGATCTTGGCATAATTCAAAACTAGGATTTTCATATAGGGAAAGGGATTTAATTGTGATTTTATTGACATAGAGAACTCCCAAGTGAGGACACATACTTTACCAATTCAGCCTGGCAGTCTTGGCAACTTTTAGTCTTAGAAAATTGCCTAGAGCCCTGATTGATTAAGTAACTTGTCCAAGGTCACCTATCAGCATGTGTTAGAGGCAGGACTTGAACCCATGGCTTCCTGGTACCATAAACAGATAAAATACTTTAAATAATTATTTACTTCTTTAATTTATTATCAGTTATAAGGTTAACAAATCATATAGCCCATAGCCTTACATTTACATAGACGATAAAAAGATGAGTGAGGCCTTAGAAATAATTGATCAATTAATAAGTTACAATTTTAGTAACAAAGAAAGAAATAGCATACTCATACTCCATTATTTCAGAATTCAGGATAGTGAGAATAGTCATGGTAACAAGTCAAGTAGAAGGTTGAGGGCACAATTACCTCATGTAAACTACATATGAGAGTCTTCGGTTCTCAAATCCTTTTATAAAAATAAGGCTGGAAGAGTGAACGTATGCCAAATTGTTGAAGACTTTCAAGGATGCCCTGCTTGACTTTGAGATTCTATTACCTATCAAACCCACCTTCAAAATTGGCCTAAAAAATTTCCTGTTATTCCCTAAATCCCTTATTTCCCCCTTATCCTGCCTAGGTGTATATGGATCTAAAACCTTCAGCCAGCAAGGGAACAGTTGGTAGGAATGCTAGTGGAGAAAAGGCTTTTTGGAGAAGAATGCCACCTTTAGCTGAGATGGGACCTATCAGCATAAGAGGACAACTCCAACTCAGAGGCTCCCTTGCTATAGCTGGAATGCCCTGTACTTAGAACTGATACTTGTATTGATTCTAAGACAGGAGGTAACAGTTAAAAAAAAAAAAAAAAAAAAA
>NW_025387376.1:0-3410 GCF_016433145.1 Gracilinanus agilis | reverse complement strand
ACACTTGATTTAGCTCCTTGTATATTTGAGTAATTAGACATTTGTCAAGGTTTTTTGTTATAAAGATTTTTTCCCAATTTGTTGTTTCCCTTCTGATTTTGGTTACATAGTTTTTGTTTGTACAAAACTTTTAAATTTAATGTAATCAAAATTATTTATTTTATTATTTGTAATATTTTCTAACTCTTGCTTGGTTTAAAATTCTTTCTTTTCCCAGAGATCTAAAAAGTATACTGTTCTGTGTTTGCCTAATTTACTTATAGTTTCTTTCTTTATATTCAAGTCATTCACCCACTTTGAATTTATCTTGGTGTAGGGTATGAGATGTTAATCTAAACCTAATCTCTCCCATATTGTTTTCCAATTTTACCAGCAGTTTTTGTCCCAAAAGTTGGGCTCTTTGGGTTTATCATATACTGTCTTGCTGATGTCACTTACCCCAAGTCTATTCCACTGATCCTCCCTTCTGTATCTTAGCCAGTACCATATTGTTTTGATGACCACTGCTTTATATTATAACTTAATATCTGATACTGCTAGGTCACCTTCCTTCACATTTTTTTCATTATTTCCCTTGATATTCTTGATCTTTTGTTATTCCAAATGAAATTTGTTATAGTTTTTTCTAATTCTGTAAAAAAGTTTCTTGGTAATTTGATATGTATGGCACTAAATAAGTGAATTAATTTGGGTAGAATTGTAATTTTTATTAGGTTAGCTCATCCTACCCATGAATAATCAATGTTTTTCCAATTGTTTAGATCTAGTTTTAATTGTTCGGAAAGTGTTTTGTCATTGTAGTTGTATAATTCCTGTGTTTGTTTTGGTAGATAGATTCCTAAGTATTTTATATTGTCTAGGGTGATTTTAAATAGTGTTTCTCTTTCTACCTCTTCCTGCTGTAATGTGTTGGAAATGTATAGAAATGCTGATGACTTATGTGCATTTATTTTGTATCCTGCAGCTTTGCTAAAGCTGTTGATTATTTCTACTAGCTTTTTAGTTGATTCTCTAGGATTTTTTTAGTAGACCATCTATCATCTGTAAAGAGTGATAGTTTCCTCATTTCCTATTTCAATACCTTCAATTTCTTTTCCTTCTCTAATTGCTACAGCTACTGTTTCTAGTACAATATTAAATAATAGAGGTGATAATGGGCATCCTTGTTTCGTGCCTGATCTTATTTGGAAGGCTTCTAATTTTTCCCCATTGCACATGAAGCTTGTTGATGGTTTTAGATATTTATTATTTTTAGGAAAGTTCCTTCTATTCCTTTACTTTCTAGTGTTTTCAATAGGAATGGGTGTTGTACTTTATCAAAGGCTTTTTCAGTATCTATTAAGATAATTTTGTGATTTTTGTTTGTTAGTTTGTTGATATAGTCAATTATGTGGATGGTTTTCCTAATATTGAACCATCCTTACCTTCCTGATATAAATCCTACCTGACTATGGTAGATAACCCTCATGATCACTTGGTAGAGTCTTTTTGGTCTTCCTGGCTTTGGAATCAGTATCCTATTAGTGTCAAAAGGAATTTTATAGAACTACTTCTTTGCTTATTATGTGAAATAGTTTGTATAGTATTGGGATTAGTTGATCTCTGAAAGTTTGACAGAATTCACTTCTGAATCCTTCAGGCCCTGGCTATTTTTTCTTAGGGAGTTCTTTGATGGCTTGTTTAATTTCTTTTTCTGATATTGGATTATTTAAGTATTCTTTTTCTACTGTTGTTAATCTAGGCAATTTATATTTTTGTAAATATTAATCCATATCTCCTAGATTGCTATATTTATTACCATAGAATTGGGCAAAATAGTTTTTAATAGTTGCCTTAATTTCCTCTTCATTAGAGGTGACGTCTCCCTTTTCATCTTAGATACTCTTAATTTGGTTTTCTTCTTTCCTTTTTTTTAATTATATTTACCAGTACTTTTTCTATTTTATGTTTTTTCAAAATATCACCTTCTAGTCTTATTTATTAATTAAGTTGTTCTTTTACCTTAGATTTTATTAATTTCTCCTTTGATTTTGAGTATTTCTAATTTAGTTTTCATGTGGTGAATTTTAATTTGTTTGCTTTCAGTTTTTTTAAGTTGCATGCCCAATTCATTAACCTCTGCCCTTTCTAATTTGTTAATATATGCACTCAATGATATAAATTTTTCCCTTAGAACTGCTTTGGCTTCATTCCATAGGTTTTGGTAAGAAGTCTCATTATTGTCATTGTCTTCAATGAAATTATTAATTTTTCTATGTTTTGTTCTTTAACTAACTTTGGAGAATCTTGTTATTTAATTTCCAATTAGTTTTTGGTTTGCCTCTCCATGTATTCTTGCTAATGCCTATTTTTATTGCATTATGATCTGATAAGGTTGCATTTATTATTTCTGCTTTTTTTGCATTTGTTTGCCATGTTTCTATGCCCTAGTACATGGTCAGTCTTTGTGAATGTTCCATGTGCTGCTGAAAAGAACGTGTATTCCTTTTTGTCCCTATTTATTTTTCTCCATATATCTATTAACTCTAATTTTTCTAGGGTTTCATTCACCTCTTTTATCTCTTTCTTATTTATTTTTTGGTTTATTTTATCTACATCTGATGGTGGAAGCTTAAGGTCACCCAGTAGTATAGTTTTGTTATCTATTTCATCCTTCAGCTCCACTAGCTTCTCCTTAAGAAATTTGAATGCTATACCATTTGGTGCATACATGGTGAATACTGATATTTCTTTATTGTTTTTACTGCCTTTTATCAGGATGAAACTACCTTCCCTATCTCTTTTAACCAGACCTATTTTTGCTTTGGCTCTGTCAGAAATCATGATTGCAACTCCTGCTTTCTTTTTCTCAGTTGAATCCCAATAGATTTTGCTCCAGTCTTTTATTTTTACTCTACGCATGTCTGCCTGTCTCATATGTGTTTCTTCTAGACAACATATGGTAGGATTTTGGTTTCTAATCCACTTTGCTATTTGCTTCCATTTTTATGGGCAAGTTCATCCAGTTCACATTCAGACTTATAATTATCAAATACGTATTCTCAGATAGTTTGATTTTCTCTCCTTGTCCTTTCCTTTCTTCTTTCACTATTTCCTTCTGTACCAGTATTGTTTTTAATCAGTTCCCCTAATCCCTCCCTATTTTTGCTTCCCTCCCCACCAGTCATTTTGTTACCCTTCTACTTCTCTATAGGGTGTGAATCAATTCTCTGCCCCAAATAGATCTGATTGTTCTTCCCTCTTTAATTTAATTTCAATGCACGTAAGTATAAAGTATTTACTCTCTCCAACCTCTTTACCCTTCCAGTGTATTGATCTTCTCCCCTGTTCCCACAACACACACTTTTATGGAATATAAATTTACTCCATTTTGTCTGTTTTCCCTTTTTCTTAATATTATTTCCTTTTTT
>NW_025387375.1:0-3284 GCF_016433145.1 Gracilinanus agilis | reverse complement strand
GTTCCAAATATTGTGCATTCTTCAGAAGAAGCAGTAAAGCCTATGAAACAATGTATTTGCTGAATTCATAAGTAGCTCCAAAAATGGGTATGAATGGGTATGAGTAGATCAGGTATTTGTTTTAGGACAAATACCAACATGAAGAACAAAATTACTATTATGAAAGCATAAAAATCATTGACTTGCCTGAGTCACGAATCATTGTTTTTGCATCCTTTTATAAGATATTTAATTTAAACTATTAAGGTGATAACATAGTAATAGTTAAAGCAGAAAAATATAATTTTGAAGACATTAATATTTGTAAAGAAAAGTGCAATATTTACTTAGCAAATTAACATATCAAAGATTTTGACTAGGACTAAAACCAAAGTCCATTTTCAAGGGACCAGATTTTCATGCATTCTCATGTTTTAACAAGCATTAAATGTGAAGAAATTATATATTAATATTATTTTTGATTAATTTGATTTACTGCTTCTGAAATATAGTTTTTATGTTTTATAGACAGCTGAGATTATAATCAGAATATTATTCCCAATAATTTTAAAGAAAGGAAACTAAAAAATATTTTGATAAGATAATAATAATGATAATATATTTTAAAATTTCCCACATTCATGAAATCATGGGTCTATCTGAAAATTTTGAAGAGGGAAAATTCAGCTCCTCCATATCCAGATTTTTGTCTAACTTGTCATCTCTGTAAGCAAATGTGATAAACAGTATATCATAATGAATAGTTAGCCCAAAAGTGAGGAAAACTTAGATTCAAGTCTTGCCAATGATATATACTTGCTGTATGATCCTGAGTAACTCATTTAATTTCTTAGTGTAGTAGGTAACTGTTCTAAGGGTAAAAACCAAAGAGAAAATGCCAATCTGCATTAAGAGAGGAAGGATTGTACCAGGAGCTACCTATACAAGTGAAGTCACAAATTCAATTTAGAACAGAAAAGAATAAAATATAAAATATTTTTGGTCATAATTGTAGTTGATTGAATTTTTAAACTTAAAGGTTATTATTAAGTTCATGAAGACTTTTCTTCAATGAGGATATAGAAGGGGGGGATGAGAATATATTAACACTGCAAACTAATTTGCAAAAAAGTAAGCTAGCTCTTTAAAATATTTGACATATAAACCTTCTAATATCTTAGTAAAAGTGGGAGGATTTTGATGAAAAAATGTATAGAAAGGGATTCATTAGTCTTCCTGTATTTAACTTATTTCCAAGAAGTGCATCTTAATCTTAATTACAAATTTTGTTACTTTACTGCATTTGTAAAATCTGTTTATAACCATTTCTACAATTAACTGGGAAGTGGTGACAAGTAAGAATTATTTCTTCTAGCAATATTAATTACATTATTGTTAAATCACAAGTTGTTTTGTATAGTAAGTGCTTATGTGCATATCATAAAAAAAGTTGAGAATCATTGTTTTCTCCAGTCCCTTCTTCCTCAGTTTTCTTTTTTCCTATAGAAAGTCCTTTTTGGTTTTTATAAAATTAGATAACTCCTTTGCTCTGAAATTTGTTCTCTAACTCAGCCTTTTCATACTGAAAAACTGCTTCTTAGTAGTAGAAATGATGGGCAGAAAATCCCAAGAGAACTTCAGTTTAATTAGAAACCCTGGCTGGGACAGGGTATTTAAATCATTGAACCACTTGGCTAAATTATGATGAGTTAATCTTTTAAAAATTTTCCTCAAGACCACGGTAAGATTTTTCCTGACAAGAACCCTTTCTAAGCAGCTCCTTTAGGGATTTTATCACAAAATTCCCAACTACTTTCCATTTTGTCAGTGTATTAAGGAGGGCCTGAGACACCCATCAATAGACTCTCTTTATTATGATAAATTATCAAACAAAAGATAGCTTTTATTTTAGGCCAAATTTATGAATAATTGCCTCTATTGTTCCTGTTTGCTAGTATAGAGACAATATATAAATGTATTAATACTAACTCATTTTTCTTTAGAGGTTGAAAGTTATTTCTTTTCTTCGAAATATGTATTTATGTATTTGTACATTATACATTTTCTAGGCCTATTTAAGTATTCTTTTTATAAGCGCTTATAGAGAGAAATGAACATGAATTAAAATATAACATTTTTTGAAAATCTCTGTCTACTTTCCATTGACATCCATAAATTCGTTATGATTGAAGATATGCTTTAACTAGAATTGACCACTTAGGAAAAATACCAGACCAGAAAAGTGGAAAATATAATTCAATCTATTTTGAATATTGTATGAATTTTAATTGTATATTCCAAGTAATTTACTTGGTACAAGTTCATATATTGAATCTATCAACATTTTAAATTAATGATATCATCTCAGTGTATATTGCATAAGTCTAAGTTTCCTTAGACAAGCAGCCAAAATACCAAAGTGCTTTTGATATATAGTAGAACACATGTATAAATGCTGACTTAGAACAGGATTAATGGCTATGATATAGGATTACATTTAGAATAGATTCACAAGCTCCTTTTGAGGTCATCTAATTCAACAGATAAGGAAACTGAGACCTCAACAGGTCAAATGCCTTGTCCAAGCTCACACATAGTTGTTAGCGACAAATACAAGATAAAATCCAAGTATGGAAAGTACTCTTTCAGCTCTTCCCATGTTACTTCTAGTGGGGCTGTGACTTGGTCCATGATATATCTGCAACTGCAATAATAAGCAGGTTAGAATAGTTTGATATAATAGGGGAATATTTCTAGTCAAACGGTAACATGCAATGTCATCAAAAAGAACCCAGAATTCCAGTTCTAATTCACTTCTATATGACCTAAGCCTAATAGTTGTGTTGAAAATGTTCTTAAACATTAGTATGAATGTGAACAGTAAGGTCAAGCCAGTGAATCTTTCTTTTTCAGGCAGATTACTTTGCCCATTGGTTTCTTGGAAGTCAATCATTTCATTAAAAAAATTTAAATGATAAATGATGTCCTAATTACTAAATGTCATATGTCTGTGATGAAGGAAAGAAGGAAAAGGTGGATAAATATTATTGTATTACCTATATAATAATAATATACTCCCCAAGAGATAGCTGTTTACATGAGGGTGCATTAATTCAGACCACTATGGTAGCATTTAATGATGTAACAGTTCCTTAAATGTTATACTTGAGCCAAAATGATTATACATTGCTATAATTTGTAAATATAGCCCTAAAAAAAAACCTATTTGCATACGTAGTAGCAAGAAAGATTTCTGAAACCTCTCAAAAAATCTTAACATTTCAAAAGGTCTTGAAAATATATTA
>NW_025387374.1:0-2784 GCF_016433145.1 Gracilinanus agilis | reverse complement strand
AATTATTTGATATGATAAGCAAAGGAGTCCTACCAAATTCCTTTTACAACACAAATATGGTACTGATTCCAAAGCCAGGGAGATCAAAAACAGAGAAAGTAAACTACAGACCAATCTCCCTAATGAACATAGATGCAAAAATCTTAAATAGAATACTAGCAAAGAGACTCCAGCAAGTAATTAAAAAGATCATCCCCCATGATCAGGTGAGATTTATACCAGGAATGCAAGGTTAGTTCAACATTACGAAAACTATCGACATAATTGACCATATCAACAGTCTAACAAACAAAAATCACATGATAATCTCAATAGATGCTGAAAAAGCCTTTGACAAAATACAGCATCAATTCCTATTGAAAACACTAAAAAGCATAGGAATAGAAGGACCTTTCCTAAAAATAATAAACTCTTGGTTTCCTTTACCGTTCCACCCCCTCCAAGAGGACTTTCCTGGCCCCTCAAAAGCCCCCCAACAGCTCATGCCTTTGTTTTCAAAGGTTACCTTCCATCCACTCTGTGTGTATCTTGGGTGTTGCTGTCTCCCTCTATGCCCCAGGAGATTGCAAGTTCCTTGAGGGCTAAAGTAATGCTTGTTGGTTGATTGATGATGATGATTATAATGTTGACAGAGAGCTTTAGGAGAATTCTGTAAAGGAGCTGGTCCATTTCACAGAGGGAACATGGCTCAGAAAAGGGCGCAAGCCAGGTCTCAAACTTGGCTCTTTCTTCTGACTCCCCAGACTGATGTTCTTTGTTTTGGGCCACTCTCTCCAGGCCCGCCCTTCTACCAAAATTCATTTGTCCAAAGGCCAACATTTTTCCTTCCTCCTTTCAAGATGATGAGAACAATCTCTACATTGTTATTTGTTCACTTTTCAATCATGCTTGACTCTCCATGACCCGATTTTGGATTTTCTTGACAGAGATACTGGAATGGTTTGCCATTTCTTTCTCCAGCTCATTTTTACAGATGAAGCCAAAAGGTGAAGAGACTTGCCCAGGATCACACAGAATCATCTTTGAACCTAGGAAGAGAAGTCTTCCTGTTTCCAGGGGTGAAGATGGGATTAATCCTACCCTGCCCATTTTTCAGTCCAATCACCAAAAGTGTAAACACCCCACTTAATTCTCAAATAGGGGAAATCTGTAACCCATGTGTGCACCTCTAAGGTCCAATAAAACAAACTTTCTTCTCCTGTCATTTTCTAAATGGAATTAACTGGGGATTTTCCTGCAGGACACAATATTTAGAAGGTATCAGTAATACTTACAATCCTTTTAGAACCAAAATACAACAGAACTCAGTGCCTAGCTTGGAAGAATGGGGTAGGATAAGGCCCAAGATTTCGCTGGTACAGGGAATTCCCAGATGAGGAAACTCCTCCTACCAATGGAAGCCAGTCTCTTGGTCTGAGACTGATCATGTGGGTTCTATGATCTACAACTCCTTCTCATTCTGACATGCCTCCTGAAGCCTTAACTTCGTCATTAAAAATGGGTTGCTTGGGGGCAGCTGGGTAGCTCAGTGAATTGAGAGCCATGCCTAGAGACGGGAGGTCCTGGTTTCGGGTCCAGCGTCAGACACTTCCCAGCTGTGTGACCCTGGGCAAATCACTTGACCCTCATTGCCTAGCCTTACCACTCTTCCACATATAAGTCAATACACAGAAGTTAAGGGTTTAAAATTAAAAAAAAATCTTAAAAAAATGGGTTGCTTTGGGACCAGCTGGATAGCTCAGTGGATTGAGAGTTAGACCTAGAGACAGGAGGTCCTAGGTTCAAATCTGCCCTCAGACACTTCCCAGCTCTGTGACCCTGGGCAATTCACTTGACCCCCATTGCCCACCCTTACCACTCTTCCACCTATGAGACAATACACGCAAGTTGAGGGATTAAAAATATCAGTTGCTTTCTCATCTCTGGAGTGTTACAAAGATAGAACAAGTCACAAAATGTGGTCTCTAGGGAAACGAGGTGGCCCTTTGTCTCAGGATAGAAGTCAATGTGTTCACTAACACAGACACCCTAATGATCCCTGGTAGGTACCATGCCCCAGGGCCTTTTTCTGACCCATGGCCTGAAGTCAGATCTCCACCACAGACACAGCCTATGACCCCAAAAGAACATTTCCGCATACACAAAAAGATGATTTTTCTATGAAACCATGACTCTTTTTTTCCTACTCTTTGCCTTTTTTTTCAAGAATCAAGAATAATAGCTTTTATTTCATCCTTTTACTTTTTTCTTCAAACATTTATTAATATTCATTTTTAACATGGTTGCATGATTCATGCTCCTCCTTTCCCCTTCGCCCCCGGCACTCCTCCCACCCATGGCCGATGCACATTTCCACTAGTTTTGTCATGTGTCCTTGATCAAGACCAATTTCCAAATTGTTGGTAGTTGCATTGGTGTTGTAGTTTCGAGTCCACACCCTCAATCATGTCCGCCCCGACCCATGCGTTCAAACAGTTGTTTTTTTTTATATGTTTCCTCTCCTGCAGTCCTTCCTCTGAATGTGGGTAGCTTTCTTTACCATAAATCCCTCAGAATTGTCCTGGGTCATTGTATTGCTGCTGGTACAAAGGTCCATTACATTCAATTTTACCACAGTATATCAGTCTCTGTGTATAGAGTTCTTCTGGCTCTGCTCATTTTGCTCTGCATCACTTCCTGGAGGTCTCTCCAGTTCGCCTGGAACTTCTCCAGTTTATTATTCCTTTTAACACAATAGTATTCCATCACCCACATATACCACAGTTTGTTCAGCCATTCCCCAAT
>NW_025387373.1:0-1874 GCF_016433145.1 Gracilinanus agilis | reverse complement strand
TACTCTGGGCTTAGAGGGAAGCTGGGGCATCCATCTTGAAGGAAGGTGTTACTTCAAAACAAGTCCCTTCCAGTGAAATTAACTAAAGCCTGTTTGTTAATTTCAGTCTAGTCTATTTCCCTCAGCTTGTGTTTGAGTCTAAGTCCCAGTCTGTAAGCCTGCTGTGTTTGTCTGTTTAGTTTAATTTCTCTTCTCCCTGAAGATCTCTGTTTCCCTTCTGTGTTATACTCCTGACTTCAGTCCTATTATACCCTGAATCTCCTTTAATCCCAGCCTACCTGTAACCGAGATTATCCACTTAGCAAGTCTCCAACATCCTCCTTTCAAATTTCCTTATACAACACCTTTACAAAATTTCCTCATAACATTGATTAACCTCATTCCTTTTTAAAATTCTTTTTTTCCAGTAGAAACAATTATTTTATAACATTTTGTGATATAGTTTTTCTCCCTCATCCCTCCCCCACAACCTCATTTCTTGCCACCAACCTTGATGGTTTCAGTATTTATATTAACAATCCATCACACTTGGTCAAATAATTCCTTTGTTGTTTCAATGGCAACACTCTCCTCCAACCCATATCAACCATACTTCAATAGACAGTAATACCTTGGATTTCATCATCCTTTATATGACACCATCTCCAGAATAAAACTTTTTAAAATATATTTTTCATTAAAATCTCTTTTACTTCTATTTCTCACACCCTCATACTCATACCAAACCTGGTCTTTTCCCCTGTCATAAAAAAATAAAACAAAAGGGTCTTCTGATCCCTTGCCTCATTTCCCCTCTCCCATGCTATCCACACTCAAATTTGAACTCATAGCCTGCCACTTTTACATTTATTTAATCCCTTTTCTCTCTGATATTCTGCTGATCCTGACCTGGAAATGCTCATTTCTGAGTAGTCCTCATTATCTGATTTCTCTACTGCTTCTGGGCTACTGAATATCACTGAAAAAAAAGTAATAAAAATGAAACCAGTTTCACTCACTATAAATCCATTGGTCATAACCTGAGCTGATTACTTGCCGCTGCTCAATAATCTTACTTATAAACTACTCTTAATGACTTATCTTATTTACTATAGAAACCATTCAAACTTCCCTTTCTTGACATCAACCACACATAAAGCAAATTATTTAGCCTGCTTTATTACTGAGATTTAGTCAATGC
This sequence comes from Gracilinanus agilis, assembly GCF_016433145.1. Lineage (NCBI taxonomy): Eukaryota > Metazoa > Chordata > Mammalia > Didelphimorphia > Didelphidae > Gracilinanus > Gracilinanus agilis. The sequence continues at coordinate 694 of NW_025387373.1, read as the reverse complement.
AATGTGAACTTCCAATTTCCCTCCCTCATTACTCATATCTTTCCACACTGGTCAACAAAAGAAATATCCTTGCTGTAGCTCAGTAAAGCTAATCCATACTTCATCTCCTTCCCTCTCCCCCTTTCTAAAACCTTGAACCAGCAGACATCATTACTCTCTCATGCATCTTCAATCTCTTCCTTGTCACTAAATCTTTCCTCTATGCCTACAAACATGCTTAAGGCTCCCCATCCTAAATCTTTCTCATGCCCATCTTTTTTAATACCCAGAATTCATATAATGCTTTAAGGTTTGCAAAGAGGCATTATTTCATTCTGATCTTGAGAATGATCGTATGTTCAGTCATTTTTCAACTTTTTGAGACTCCATTTGGGTCTTTCATGGCAAAAACACTGGAGCGAGTTTCCATTTCCTTCTCCAATTTATTTTTATAGAGGAGGAACCTGAAGCCAACAGTGTTAAGTGCTGTGCCCAAGGGAAGATGTCTTCCTGACTCTAGGACTCATACTCCACCCAATGGGTCATCTAGCTGCCCCTAAAGCCCTGTGAACCAGGTGCTAGCATATTCCCATTTTGTATAGGAGGACACAGGTTAATTGACTTACCATAGATCACAAAGCTAGTGCCTAAGGAAATATTTGAATGTAATTCTTTATGACTGCAATGCTCTCTACATTATAGTATATATATATAT
>NW_025387372.1:0-5324 GCF_016433145.1 Gracilinanus agilis | reverse complement strand
CTCTCTCTCTCTCTTTCTCCTCTCTCCCCCTCTTTCTCGCTCCACCCCCCCCCCCAATGGGTGTCAGTTTGTTTCATCAAAGGGTTCAGGAATCTTTGGTTTAACTAAAGTATACACTGCTTCATTTAGTCAATTTTTCACGTCGGATTATACGTCTTTTTCGCCACTTCCAACTCCAAGAGGGTTTGTCTCCACGCACTTCACCCCCCTTAGAAATAGGATTTAAACACTTTGTAGCAGTGGCTCTTTACCAGTGAATTCCCCCCTTTCTTTCCCTGCCCCCAACCACTTTGATAGAAAAAGTAAAATCTTCTGCACCTCCATACCTACGCAGGTACATCTACATCACATACTTTCACACAGGCCATGGTCCATCCTCAAATTACCCGGAAGATTGACGGTATACAAGGGAAAACGAATTTGGAAATATACTTTTTCTCCCTTTTACTTAAAAGCTGTGATAAGAAGAAAGGAAGTAATACATATAAATGATCGGCACATTTTTGCCTTTAAAAGCTTTTGAACTCAATCGAAAAGCATGTTAGAAGCAGAATTGACAGTTTTAATTCTACCCACTTTCACCAGGGCGCATCAGATCAGAGACAAGCAATTCTTGGGGTGGGGGGTGGGGGAAGGAGATAGAAAGCCGGTATTCACTTAAGTTCCTGCCGTGAAAAATCACTAGAAAGTTATAGACCATCGAAAAACAAACATTTCTACAGGGTTAATTAACTACTTGCAATATACATAGATAAGTGCACTTCTGTCCAATTCTGTTCCTCTAGGCTCCCCTTTACCCCTTCCCTATCCTTAAACTATGATAGGAAAGATATGGGTCAATTCTGGCCTGGCTGGGAGGACCTGTTTTCGTTCCTGACACGCTTAGGCGAGTTTGAAAACCTTTTCATTTGAATGCTCCGTTTGGAGGTTAAGAGATGCTACTCAAAAAGAAAGCTTGCTTGGCTGCACGCCGTCAATTTCAGCAGGTAATTTTTTTTTTTTTAAGAGAGGACCTCATAATCTTCTTCATCCTCATGCCTGATTTTTTTTTTTTAAATGTGGAAAGTAAAGGTTTTGGAAAGGAAAGTTTCGTGAGTGCATCTGTAGATAAATACATATTCACGCATGTAAACACATATAGACCATAGACTTATACATACATTACATGCTTGTATGCCACCTCCCACCATTCATACATACTAAGGCAGAGGCAGAACTGTATTATCACCACAAATGCTTTGTTTGCTTAGTTCCCCCCTCCCCAATCTGTCCGCCATGTATGACAAGTGTTTCTTGAGGAAAATGCATCAGCCTTCTACAGATACTTTGAGTTTGGCCATAATGATCTGTGGAAGAGAATGGCCATCATTTTCTCACATCCCAAGGTGTTGCAGGAACTAGGAGAGAAGGATTGAAATGCTTAATTATAACGTGGCGGGAAGAGTGCTGAGACCTTTACAATGGCTGTACCTGTTAAGCTCAGTCTCCTGGAGAACATTTGGAAAAGGTATGGCTGATTTTTTTTTTTTTTTTGCCTTTGGGGAAAAGAGATACTTTTGTGTAATAATTAGCTCAGACAATAAAAATAATTGGAAAATCAGTTGGAATTTCTGAGTTTTTAATTACGCTTAATTTTGTGCTAAGCTGTAAAATTATGAATGCCCCTCAATTAAACACTCTCCACTTCTAAAGCATTTAACAACAATTATTCCCTAATCAGTCTGAATGTGAGTCACAAATGAAGCTACTCTGCATCAAAGGGACGTCCTCAGACGTTACCTTTTAGTCATAAGTAAGAGGATTAATTTCTATAATTAGGGGGATAAATATGTGCATAAATACATTTTTTTTTTTTTACCGGTTTTCACTCTATCTGAGAGACACGACTGGCTTATGGTATCAAGTGCATTTTTAATTGTCCGAGTTAGCTTGGGATCTTTAAGCGGGCGTATCGAGAGGGTAGGAACGGGCGTGCAGACTGAGCGTCATGCAGAGAACACACACGTGGGAAGGCAGCGGTTAGGAGCTGGCTCTGGCAGCACTGGCTGACTCCAGTATCGTATCCTTTCCCAGGAGACTCCCCCCGCCCCCCGCCCCCAACAGTCCGAAGTAGGGCCTTTCCTTTTTACTTTTCGGTTTCTCCATCTCCAGAAGGACAGGTCCTTGCCCCAAACCGAAGCTCAAGGCTGACTTTTAATGATACAAATAAAAATGGAGCCTGACCTTCTTAAACTCCTGTGTGAATATCTCATTTACCTAATGACTTTATGTCACCTAGGAAGAAGGTCAATTTCCTCTTAACCTTTTCCCCACTGCTGCAGTAAGCATTCTTTCCTAATCAATTGTGGCTGGAATAATCAATTCCCGTTTTATGATCGCTGACAAACTCAATCTCTGAGCAAGAGGCTGCCAGGCGGTGCTCACTCGGGTTGGGATAGACTCCTCCGCCCAGCTTTTCCACTGTTCGGAGGAAAGTCTCACTCTCTCCAGTGCAGTTCCTAGACCTTGGCAAAGTTCCCTCCCCCGGCCCCTAGGGGAGTTTGAGTTGTCACTAATCCGAACCTGATATTCTCCAGAACTCCTCCAGTCACTGACAACGCTCTCTTGCTGCTTTGCCTCTCTAGCCCAGTTCCCCAGTCTGTGCTTGTTTTCATTTCCGAGCTGGTCAGCAGGATGGAAATGTTTTGCCTTCCCCGGCCGGTTCCCCTCGTTCTAGGCAGATGTAATCCTTGTGTATCCAGTTCACTCTCTATACCAATATCAGAGCAACTAAAATGTCCAGTGTGAATTCACAAAAGAAATAAAATCAACTGGCAAACATTTTGTGCCTTCTCTCACTCCTAAGACTGAAGAGTTGAAAGGGACTCCTCTTTCTAACCACTACCAGCTCTCCAACAGCACCCCTACAAGTGTTAGTCCAAACCTCTAGCTTATAGTCCTTTGTAGAAGCAGGGGACTCACTACTTCCGGAGACAGTTTATTCCAATTTTTGGACAGCTCTAATAGCCCGGAAATTTTTCTTTTGATCAAATTGAAATCTACTTCCCTGTGACTTCCCTCATTGGTACCAATTATGCCCTCTGAAATAAAATCGAATCTCTCCCAGATGGCAGCTCTTCAAATATTCTAAGATTGATAGTATCCCCCTGTCTCAATTGATCCGCATACAAACTGGTTTGGAGCCTTCTCACTCTCCTGGTTGCCCTTCTTTGAACCTTCTCAAACTTGCCAGTGTGCTCTCCCCACACCCACTGGTTTGGAGCCTCCTCACTTTCCTGGTTGCCCTTCTTTGAGCCTTCTCAAACTTGCCAGTGTGCTCTCCTTACAACAGATCCGGAGTAGATCATCATCCCTCTTATTTCCAACTCCCAAGTTCCAGCTTTTTTTTTTTTTTCTCATACTAAACTACCTAAAAGTTTGTAAGAAACTGGCTTAGAACTTGTGCTTCATTTCCCTATAGAAACACCAAATAGTTATATAATAAGGTTCCTAGACCAGCCTATAAAACTTGTTTTACTCATAATTTAACTGAACTATTACACTGAATTTTTATAATGTCTCTTGAATGATAGAAGTAAAAAAAAAGGAAAAAGAAAAGTCAAGGAAGACACTCTCTTCCCTTTTTTTTCCCTGGATAAAGGCAATAATCATGAAAAAGTTTATTTTTCTTTGGCACTCACTTCACACCGCCTTTTCTACATTCCTCTCTCAAAGATTTCAGGTATCTCAAATGGTTTTAAGCTCCTCAAAATTCCACCTTGTTATCATCTTATCCTCCAAAGTATTTTATGCAAAAAATTTCACTTTCTTCATTTCACTCCTCTCACAAAAATATTCTAACCACTCATCCCTACTGCTAGGGGGCTAAAGAAAATAACCTGTTTGGACTAATTCACACTAATACACAAATGACTGATGAAACACCAAGCCTCCCAATCAGTATTTGAAATTGTAAACTGAGGCATTTGTTAATCTAAATGAACCTCAGATTAATAACATTTCAGTTATTGTGTAGTTCTAAAAAAGTGAAATAAAAGATAATTCCAGCAAACAGGGAAAACCTGTAATTAATATGGAAAGTATTTTGGGATAAACTTGACTATCAGTTTTCACTCTTTGGAATCAGGAGGGAAGAATTCTTGTTCTCCTTCCCTATGTTTGTTTACTCATCTCCACTTTGTACACGTCTGAATTTATAGGTTCTCCAAATGCATCAAGATTGCTCATCATGACAATGACAGTAGTCCTCCAGAGATGGGGAAATCAGGCTGGCCCTATATGTAAGGGTGGTAATTTGTCAGTTCCACCTTAAGTCAAAGAATGTATGTTCCTAGAATTTCTCTAGTGTCTCCAGAGGTTGTTTTTGACTTTGGGTCTTCTGAAGAATAAGAATACAGGTAACAACACTTAATGGAAGTGGGAATTATATTGAGAGAGGCTGTGGACTCTGAGTTGGTAGTCTTGGGCTCTACCTTGGGCAAGTCCGGATACCTAACTGGGCCTCAGTTTCCTCATCTATTGAAGGAAGAGGTTGCATTTCATGATTTCCAAGGTTCTGTGAAGATTTAATCTAATATACTATGATGTATCCCTTTAAACAATATTTTAAGATTGCAAGAGTTGATCCTAGCCTATCATTCTGGTTCACATTAATTAAGGAAATAACTTTTCCCACTACTATGTAAAAATAATAAAGATGGAGAAAATGACCACTAAATCATGCAGAAAATTCCAATAAACTTGAAATGGACAGTAAGAAAATGCTGAATTTGACATTTGAAGACCTGTGTGACAATGGAAAAAATACTCAAACTCTCTGAGTCTTAATTTCCTTTCTGTAAAATGAGAGGATTAGACTAAAGCACCCTCAAAGGTCTCTTTTGTCTCTACATTTTATAAATAAACAAAAATGGCTTCCTCCAATAGAAGAAATATTTAAAAAGGCTTTTTGAATACTTCTTACTAGACCCCTTTGTACCACTCCAAACTTCTTATAGACTCCTGTAGCTCAGAACTTGGAACTATAGTGAGCACGTAAATGCTTGTTGACTTGTCTCTGATGTTTTCCTTCTTCCAGATAACAGAGACCTCTCCAGAGACCTGCTGTCCTTAGTTTATGAAAATGTAATTAAAATTTCCTCTTTCTCATAGCAGGCTCACTACCCTGGGGCAAAAGTACCAGCCAAACCTGGAGCAGCTTCCAGCAACTAAAACAAACAAACAAACAAACAAACAAACAAACAAATGGATGAATATATATATATTCATATTCATATTCATACATACATATTCAATGTGTATATATACATATATATGTATATATA
>NW_025387371.1:0-1214 GCF_016433145.1 Gracilinanus agilis | reverse complement strand
GTGTGTGCATGGGGGTATATAAATATATGTATATATGTATGTATATATAAAATATATATTTAAAATATATGTATATGATATATTCTCAAAATATATATCTGAAAATGAGATCAACCTATCCTTAGTCTTATATATACATATGTGTGTATGCATAGAAAATGTATTTTCTATGCATACACACATACACACAGAGTCACAATCACATTTTGCTCAGGAATGTGCCATGTGTTTGTTCTCCTTAGTTATGTGCTCATGGAATGGACAAATCTCTCCAGTTTTAGTTTCCCAATTTGTTTCAAATGGGGACAATGCTTGTACTACATATCTCATGGGACTGCCAAAAATGGAGGAATTGTGGAGTGGCACAAGATATAGGCACAGGACTCAGGGAAGTAGAAGAAATTCATACAAAAGGACCTCCAAGTCATCTGAACATATAGCTACAAAATAACACGGTAGGCATGCCAGTGGGAAGGGCCTGTCTCATTTGCAAGCTCTCCTGCCCCAATCTCTGCTAGGCTGGTTCCTTTAGAGGCTATCTTATAACTGGTCTCCCAGAGAGAGGTGGCATGAAAAGCAATTATAGCTGCGCCTATACCTAGCTCATCCCTAACCCTTGTTGTTCTGCCATTGTCTCCAGTGATTGCAGAGTGGGCAGGGGGACCTGCTGCCCTGTACCCTCATTCCTGCCTGCATTGCAATGCAGCTCTATTTCTCCCCATTGATTATGATTAGATAGCAGTGGGGACTGTTTGTGTCACATCCATGCCTATTCTCCTTCTCACATTTGCTGTGAAGACACACTAGCTGTGATACAGGGGTTGCTGCCAGAAACGTATATGTATATCTTTATACATATCATCATGAGTATAAAACTACCCTTTGGAACTTAAAGGCTAATTTTTTGGAAGTCACCAAACTATCTGAACATTCATGGAAACAGGAGACATGGAAACACTCATGGAGATTGGACATGATACTCTAAGATTCTGAGAGACGCAACCTTGCATTCTATTTTAGAAGGAAGCGGGGGACAGCTGGGTGGTTCAGTGGATTGAGAGCCAGGTCTAGAGATGGGAGGTCCTAGGCTCAAAACTGGCTTTAGACACTTCCTAGCTGTGTGACCCTGGGCAAGTCACTTGACCCCCATTGCCTAGCCCTTACTGTTCTTCTTCCTTGGAACCAATACACAATATTAACTCCAAGTTGGAAGT
>NW_025387370.1:0-1416 GCF_016433145.1 Gracilinanus agilis | reverse complement strand
CCTATACCTATAATGTATATATACATATGTGTAAATATGTACATAATATATCACTTTATATACATATAACATGTATATATGTATGCATGTATAAATATAACTTGGGCCCCCAAATTAAAAAGAAGTCCTTGGAATAGAAGAGGAAGGGGGTTATAATGAGCAGATCCAGTGAGACAAATATCTGAGCTCCTGACCTGCAGAGAATGATATTGAGATCTGTCATTTTCAAAAGGGAACAGCAAGTGTGGGGAGACTCAGCATTTTCCTCTGAAAAGCTGAGGATGGATAATAAAACCCGAGCAAATGCATCCTTGTCCAAAGGTTAACTCTCTGGCGTTGGCAAGATAACCGCTGCTTGAGTGGTGGTCAGGAGAGATGGTTGTGTGGGGTCACTCAGATGATTCCTGGCAAAGCTGGGCCCAGCACCCAGACCTCAGCTCCTGAGATGGACCAAAGAGCTAAGAAGAACCGTATCGGTCAGCAGATTTTCCCAAGTGTCTATTCTGTGCTAAAGTTTAACTCCTTCACTGGTGTTTAAAAAAACAAGCTGTTCCTTTTGTTTTTCCATGACCTTCATGATCCATACATCCCTCTTCCCCCACTTTCCCTATCCAGAGATCTGACCCTTACAACAGTTTACATTTAGCAAAACTTAACATATCAGGGGCAGCTAGGAGGCTCAGTGTTTAGAGAGCCAGATCTGGAGATGGGAGGTCTAAATTGTTATTATATATAATTAGGAAAATAAAAGAATGGAATAGAAAAAAAAAAGAAACTGAGAAAAAATGCTGCTGGTGAACACTTTGGGGGTGGAGGGACTATTTTTCCAACCTTCAAACCTTACTAGGTTTTTGTTTTAAAGAGGAGGACATTAAGTCCACTTAAGAAGTGGCTTGTCTAGGGTCACACTTTTACGTAGGACTACAACCTCTGCTTCTCTAAGCTCATCAGAATTAGGGGACCACTCTGTTATAACTGGTAGGGGATGGCACATTCTCTCATTCCCTTTAGTTAGGAAAGAACCTTGGCAAGACTAAAAAGAACCACAAAAGAGGTAGGGAAGAGTAGGGAAGAGGTTCTCATTTTTTAGGTTCCTTCCCTCTTCTGGGCTTTAGTTTTCTCATCTGTAAAACAGGGAGGTTGGACATGACTCCTAAAGTTGCTTCCAGCTCAAACAGTGCAATTGAGTGACCACTATGGGTCTCAGTCTCCTTCCTTGTAAAGTGTGGGTGTTTGTGCTCATATAGTAACACCTGTCTTGCCTGGCCCCCAAGCTTTTAAGTGGAGACCAGAATGAGCTGTGAAAGTGCTTTGGGAAAGCTGATTATGCAAACAAATCTGAGCTAGGTATTTTCCCTTTTCTTGGGCTACTCTTGGGTTGTTTCTGGTTAGCTCTTAAAGCCGCCTTGTCTGTTT
>NW_025387369.1:0-5972 GCF_016433145.1 Gracilinanus agilis | reverse complement strand
ACCCCTCTGTCTCTCAGCTCCATAGTACTGTTCCCCGGCTGCATCTCCTTATCCCCTCTGGTCACAAACTGTACATCCTGCTCCCCGAAATGTCTCCCCCACTCACCTGGGCCTCGCAACTGGCTTCCCCTGTCCCCCGGGTCTCCTAGCTGTATGCCTCCCTCTCTCACCTGAGTCCTCCTGTCCCCTCTGTCCCCCCACTGCACCCCCCTTCTGCCTCCCTTCTCCAATCCTGCCCCAGGGCCTGACACAGGAGCCTTGGCTAGGCCATCTCCTCCTACTTCGTCTTCGTCATCACTGGCCCGCCGCTGCAGGGCCACCAGGTCCCGGATGCACTGGGCGACCGTGGGCGAGGGGCTAAGCCCGCGCAGCAGACGCTGCCGGTGGCCCCGGACCAGGGCACAGGCATCCACGTTTCGGGCCGTCTCAAAGGCCCACAGGCGCACCCACATGGCCCTGCGGGGCGCCCAGCTCCGCTCGAAGTAGTCCACAAAGGCAGCAGGACAGGTGGCCCGCAGTTCGGCCAGGGCTTCCATGTAGGCAGCCGCCGAGGCCGCCCCGGCCAGGCGGCACAGCAGCGGCCATAGCCCCGGGTCCTCCCCGGCACCGCCCAGCTCCTGGGCCTTGCTGAAGAGCGTCTCCAGCACCTGGACCCGGCAGATCTGGACCCGGGCCCCCGGCAGCAGCTCACGCACAGCCTCCAGCTGAGTGCCCACCTCAGGCCCCACGGTGACACAGCCCACGCGGCCCTTGATCTCCGGCACGCTCTGCACCAGCGAGGCCAGCGTGAAGCGCAGGAGGTTGGGGCTGGTCTGGCGGGTGAGGCAGCAGGCCACCTCCCGGCCTTGGCCAAAGTCATCCACGCAGAGCACCGTGGACAGGTCGAAGGTGCCCTGCAGCCCAGGAAGCCGATCGAAGAAGAGCATGAGCGGGTAACGCCTGAGCAGGGCCATCATGCTGGACGTCAGGAAGAACACGGTCTCCACGATGGCCTGGTCTTCCACAAAGACCAGCTTCACCTGGGGAGAGCAGACACACAGCCCGAGGCCTCAGTCTAGCCGCAGGGCCCCCCACGAACAGACCCACAGATCCTGTGGACCCCCCCAACCACCTGTGCCCCCAAGGACACACAGATCCTGTGGGGCCTCCATACACACACCCCATCAGTACTAAGGCTTCTGGGAAAGAAGCTCTCCCCAAACTTAGTTATTCCTTTAGCAGGGGAAAAGGGGGTCTTAAGGTGTCCCAGCTCGTGCACTAACCCTGGGCCAGTACCTACCTCGGTTTCCCCCCTGTGAAATGAGGAGCAGACGTGGCCATTCCACAGAATTTCAGGGTTGGAAGAGTAGGCCACGTTAAGAGCCTTAAGGCCCTCGTGGAACAACTAATCCAACCATTTTACAAATGGAGACACTGAGGCCCTCAGAGCCTTCTAGTCTAAGTAGTACCTGAACAGACATCTACAGCCACCATGCTTTTGCTTAAAGATCCCCCGTGAGAGGAAATCAGTAGCACGTTTTCATCTGGGATGACTCTGCCTTGTGGCAAAGCTCATCGTGCCTCTGTAGCTTCCCTACCTGCTACTCTCAGCTCTGTCCTGCGGAGCCAAAAGGAACGGGCTCCCCCCTGTTCCACAGAACAGGCCTTCATGAGAGCACTCAGGAGAGACTCTTAGACGGAACGGGCCTTCCTGCGCACTCACCCCCCAACGTGCCCCAAGACGGGCATTACCACCCTCAGAAGATCCTGGTCCTCTCGCCACAGGGCGGTCCTAAGCTCGGAATTCCTCAAGCCTAAGACACCCAAAGGCCCCTCACATGGCAGGGTCTGCCTCACCTTTGCTCTTTCCACTTGGTTCTAAGGGTCAGCACAAGGGCCAACGTTTCCAAGTGACATAATTATCAGAGAAGGTTCCCTTGGCGGGGAAATAGCCCAGAACCAGAGAAAGCCAGGAGAGCAATGGGGCTGCCTGGGGTTCCATCGGGAGACAGAACTCTCCCCCACTGCTGGTTGGCACCCTCTCTGCCACTCGAGGCCTTGAGCCCTGGGAAAGTAAGACTTGCCCAGGGACTCAGAGCCAGTGTGTGTCAGAGGCAAGGCCAGTTCTCTATCCACTGGGCAGCCATCCCTCTCCTTCCCCATGAAGAAAAGTAAGCCTCCAGGTGAGAGTTTCCGCCACAAGACCCCAGGAGCAGCTCTCCCAGGATCTCTCACCCCACTCAGGCCACCCAAAGAATGGGCCAGGCTCCAGCACAAGGGTCTGCCCCTCCGCTCTTGGGTCAGCCCACCCCCTCTGCCTGGCCATCACATGGGAAGATAACTGGCACCTTGGCCTCAGGATCAGCCTGGAAGAGCCCCTCCAGGACTCGGAGGGCATCAAGGACACCATGGTCCCGGCTCTTGCAGTAGGAAAGGAGGCGGTGGATGTCCTCGGGGGCCACAAACTGCTTAGAGATCCTGTTGGTGGTACGGATGGGAAGGCAGGCGTTGGCAAGAAGATGGCCAGGGCGGAAATAATAGGCGAACTCCAAAGGGCACGGCGGGTGTGAATGCGCCAGGTGGCACTCAGTCACCACCAGGCGGTCTCGAAGTGGGCTGAGCTTCAGAATGATGAAGGCTGGGCAGCCTGGCTGGGGGCTCCTGTGGGAAGAGGGAAAGAGTGGAGAGGTCACCCACCGCCTGCCCTGCAGGCTTTAGGCCAAGGCTCATCCAATCCCATCCTTTTATCGATGAAGAAATGGAAGCCAGAGAGAGTCAGGCCTTACCCAAGGTCACATAGCAAGCAGGGCCAGGAATAGAACCCAAGCCCATTGCCCCAGAGTCCCTCTCTTTTTAGCTGAGTCTGCTTTTTTACCCTCTCCCAGCCGGGCTGCTTCGCTAACTTGGTAGGTCTGTTTCTGGCTTTCCCTCCATCTGAACTGTCTGCTCTCCCACCATGCCCCTCATTCCCTGATCTCTACAGTAATAACCTCCTCACACCTCCTCCAGAGACAGCAAGCCTGCTTGGATCTCTCAGTCTCCCTAAAATAATAAAAATGGGGTGGATGGGCCACTAGGTGCCACAAGGGATAGAGCACTGGGCATGGAGTCAAGAAGATTCAACTTCCTTAGTTCAAATCTGGCCGCAGACACTTACTGGCTGCATCACCCTGGGCAAATCACTTCACCCTATTTGCCTCAGTTTCCTCATCTGTCAAATGAGCTGGAGAAGGAAATGGCAAACCACTACAAGATCTTTGCCAAGAAAACCCCAAACGGGATCACAGAGTCAGACACAACTCAACAACAAAACAGAGATAGGAATTGTTCTAGCCCAGGGGTTCCCAAACTTTTTTGGCCTACCACCCCCTTCCCAGAAAAAATATTCCTTAGCCCCCTGGAAATTAATTTCTTTAAAATTTTAATAGCAATTAATAGGAAAGATAACTGCACCTGTGGCCATCACCACCTCCCTGCATCGCTGCAGCACCCACCAGGGGGCGGTGGCGCCCACTTTGGGAATCACTGTTCTAGTCTCTCAGGCTTTCCCTAATGGTAACCCCCAGCAGGTTTCCAGTGTCAAGGCTCTGCCCTAGTCCTTCTTTCTCTGGGTGACCTAATCAGTTCCCAGGGGATTAAAGATCATTTCTGTGCAGATGAGTTCAGTGCACATATGGAGCCCAATCTGTCCTGAGTCCTGTCATCCCACATCATCAGGGGCTGATGGGACAGTTCAAACTGGACATTCCAGAGACATCTCAAGACACTGAGACCAAAACTGAAGTCCCCATCATTTCCCCTAAACTCTCCTCTCTTCTGAGCTTTCCTAGTTCTGTCCAAAGGCACTTACTCCCTAGCATCCTCCCAGGTTCTCCATCACACAGAGGCCCCACTAGTTCAGGCCCTCAGCATCTCCTGCCCAGCTGCCCTCAATAGCCTCTCCTCTCCTCTACACAACTGCCAAAGTGATTTTCCAAAGGCAGAGGGGTGTGGGGATTACCTCCATTTTACAGAAGAGAAAACTGAGAGCAGATGTGAGCCCAGCTCTCCTGACTCCAAAGCCCTTTCGGCAAGGTTCAGCTTACCCAGAATTCTTTTACAGACGAGGTCTGCTTTGCAGTCAGAGGGGCAAATCCTACCAGCTTGGTCCTCCTCCCTCACAGCTCTGATTGTGGGCCCTGGTACCCACAGAACAAACTCATTCGCCCCGCATTCAAAGCCTGCTCTTCCCTGGTTCCGCTTCACATTTATTCCCTGCACTCCAGTCCAACTAAAAGGCTCGCTACCTCCCAAGCATTTCCCCTTCCAGCCTGCACTCTGCTGCCCATAGAAAGCCATTCCCTTCTCTAATTCCTGCCCAGCTCAAGGCCCACCCCATCCAGGAAGCTTCAATGCCCCTCTCTGCCCCTCTGGCTTTCCCCAAACCAGACACCACCCTTCCTCCTCCTCTCTAATCATGGAGCATCTCTGGACTTGTTTCTAGCCTAGATCTCCATGTCCGTGTACTGTGCCTGCCCTCCCACCACCACTTCCAGGGCTGAAATTGTCTTAAGGAACTAATTTCAAGAACAAATTCAGCCACGGGTCCTTTGATCAATTCGGGAGACACAGAAAGACAGGTGGGACCTCAGCCCTGCCCACAGGAACCTTACAATCTATTGGGGAAAAGACCAGCACGGGGATATCTTGGGGGTAGAGATCAGCGTTAAGGGGAGCTCCAAATAAAGTACTGTGGAGGGTCCCACGGCAGAAGAGATACTTTCTAGGGAAAGCTTCCTGGCCCAACTGAAAGGAAAGCCTGGGCCCTGAGAAAGGTGGGCACAACAATGGGGGCAAAGTCTAGTTATAAAGGTTTGGCCCTGAAAAATCCAACCCTATTTTACAGCTGAGAAAACTGAGGCTCAGCATAAGGGACTCACCCAGGGTCACAAGGCTAGGGAGGGACAGGCTATCTCCAAACCTTTCTTTAGGGCAGGCATATTAGATAAGGTTGGGGAGGGCCTTGAATGCCAGTGGGAAAGTTAAACTTTATTCAATGGGCAATGGGGAGCTATGATGACCAGATCAATGTGGCATTTATCTCTGGGTCTCCCTAAGGCCAGGCAGGGGGCTTGAGCTCAACATGAACAAGGCAGTGAATGGGGGCATGAGTGAGGCCTCTGGCCCAGGCAGACCTGACCCCCTGAGCCTCCTCACCCGGCCATGCCAGGCTGCCCGGGCTCCGGGGCCTGCACATCCTTGCAGGCCAGTCGCACGTAGCTATATTTGAGGACATCAATGCTGGAGTGGAGCGGAGCATCCAGGGCCCAGCGGCACTTGGCCAGGTGCATGGAGCTCTTGACGAAGAAGAGGGCCCGGCGCTGCTGGCACCACGCATCGAAGAAGCGGCTGAACTCTGCCCAAGAGAAAAACTCCCGATCCTGCAGCTCCCGCTCCTCTTGGCCCCGGGCCTGCCTCAGCTTAGGCTCAGCCCTGAACCCCTGATCAGCCTCGGATTCTCGCCCCAGTTCCAGATCCAGATCCAGATCCAGCCCTGGCCCCAACTCCAGATCTAGCTCTGGCCCCAGCTCGGCCCCAGGTTCAAGCTCTCGCTCCTCTCCGGGCTCTGGCTCCAGCTCTAGCTCTGGCTCTGGCTCTCTCTCCAGCTCTGGTTCTGGTTCTGAATCAGCCTTCAGCTCCTGCTCCTGCTCCCGCCCCAGCTCAGGCTCTCCCTCCAGCTCCCGCCCAGGCTCGGGCTCTGCTTCCAGTTCCTCCTCCATCCTAGGGTACCTGGGTGTGGAAGGCAGAGAGCCAGAGGAGGTCAGGGGCTGCCGTAAGCCTAACCCAGTGCAGACAGCCCTAGAGAGTTTGTCCAGAGGAGCCGCTGCCCCTCTCCCATCTCTGACCCCAGATGTGGCACTCCTACACCCCGCTGTCCTCCCTCTCCCAGCTGTGCCCCTCCCACCACCGCGCCCCCAGATGTGGCCCTCCTACACCCGCAGTCCACCCTCCCC
>NW_025387368.1:0-2497 GCF_016433145.1 Gracilinanus agilis | reverse complement strand
CAGAGTCACACAGCTAGGAAGTGTCTGAGGCCAAATTTGAACCTAGGTCTTTCCAGTTCTAAACCTAGTTAGTTCTCTATCCACTGAGCCACCTAACTGCCCTTTAAGTTGTTTTTAAACAATAAAATAAGCAGCTGTATTAAATAATAAAATAAGCCACATGTATGTGTTCTTAAACAACTGATAAACACATATTGACCCTATTAAAAAAAACCACCAATGAAAAAATATTATAAACAATTTTACCAATAATTTGGAAGAAAACTACCAAACAAAGGATGCGGTAAGCAACGTAAGGACACCCCTAGCTAAAAAAAGTAGAAAAACCTGTCTCAGAATCCAACAGTCAGCCTGTTCCTAGGAAATGATGAGGGCTGGCTCCTCCACACTACTGACTTTAACAAATTGGTGCTCCATCAAGGCCAATGCTGACTGAGATTTGCCAGCGGACCATCCCAAAGGAAGACACTTGACCTCTGACGGCCGACTGGGCAAACTTGTCTACTTCCATCGGAAGCATGCTTAAAGGGGGTTCTAAGAAGCCAGGTTAGTCGTTTGTTTTTACAGGATGTTGTTTGCATGCTTTAATTCATCAAGTTTTCTTGCATGCTAAGGAGGGCAAGTCTAATGAGGGTTCCTGTCAACATGGGTATAATCCATGACACCCCCACAGCACTGTAGGTTGCAGCATCCCATCCTAACTGTTTGGCAACCCTGATGACCAGAAGGGTTTTCCTCACTCAGTTGGAAGCCATCTCCTCTCTACTTCTACCCATTTGTTTCTAGCTCCTTGATTAGTTATCCAGGTCGTAGCTATCTCTTCTGAAGGTGCCTTTTGCCTCTGGGCAATGCCTGCCCTCCTGGTCCCTTGACTTGGAATTCTCCCCACCTGAGGACCTCACCTTGATGCACAAGACTTGGAGCCCGCATCACTTTGATCCTGGGAGCATTTTGCAACTTTCCTAGGCTTGCAGAGACTGCCTAATCTCCCTTCAAGATCAAATGTTCTCTGGCCTCACCCTCCCTGACTTGCTCCATGCCTGAGCAAACCTTGTTATTATTAATCAATCAGCAGCTTCCCTTAAGTCCTTGTCACTGTCTTAGAGCTAACAGGTAGGTCTGGTTTGACTGGGACTTGGCGAAGGCCTGGCTGGGACATACTTTGGCCCACTCCAAGCAACAACATTAGAAAGTAGTCCTTGAAAAAAGTACATGATGGGTAAGTTGGGCAGCCAAGGAAACGTCATATGAGATCACTCGATATACAGTTTAATATCCTGTGGGGAAATGAATCCAAATGTTCAGAAGAATAGCTTTCAACCAAGCATAACTGTGACAAAAAAAAAAACAAAACTTGAATATGCTGGGAGTCATCAGGAGCAGTGGTAGAATAGGAAATTCTGGGTTCTAAACTTCTCTCTACCCTCACCAAAAAAATCTTTTTTAATTAAAAAAATTTACATAAGGCTTCCTCATAAATTATAAATAATTATAAATTACAAATCACAATTATAAATTAAATTTCCTTCTGGCTTACTATAATACAAGAACTTTTTAGAAGTGTCCGATAATAATCAATGAGAATTTTTATTAAGTGCCTACTATGTGCCAGGTGCTATGTTAGGTGCTAGTGACACAATTACATAGATTGAAACAGTGCTTCAGAAGATTGAGAGCCAGGCCCAGAGAAGGGGGGTTCAAATCTGGACTCAGATACTTCCTAGCTATGTGGCCCTGGGCAAGTCACTTAACCTCCATTGCCTAGCCCTTACAGCTCTTCTGCCTTGAAACCAATATATGGTATTGATTCTAAGATGGAAGGGAAGGATTTGGGGGAGAGGAGGGAGAAGGGAAAAGACTGAACTGTTCCCTACTCACAAGAGCTCCTATTTTAGAAACATATAAAAACATGTACACCACAGTTTATTGGGATGTGGCTGCTGAGCATACTACTTCTGGGAGCCACAGGTGAGATCTGGGGGGCTAGTGGACACCAGAGAAGAAAATCAGCCCTGAAAAAGGATCAGTAAGTTCATCAGAGGTTCTTGTGGGCTAAACCAGGTTGAGGGTAATGAAAAGGCCCAAAGCTGTCAGCAAGTTAGGGAGGTGTCTACTTCCGGCCTGCAAAGACTGTCCTTAGGGAAGCAGTAGATGAGAATGATTTGTTCCATCAACCATGAAGGCAGCTGAAACAGGGCTGTTATGGTGCTTAGAGCCTGGATAGACATGGAAGAAGCCAAGGTGCCTCTTGGGCCACCATCAGTCTTCTTGATTTTGTCTTGCCCCTAGACTTGGGAGTGAGGCTGATGACTTGATGCAACTCTACCTCGCTTAAATCCAATTTATTCACAAATCAAAAGACATCAGGATGTCATTTTGGTCTTCCTCAAGAACAAAGGATAACAACCAACTGATAACAGCACAAATATAAAGTGAATAAATAATATAGAAATAGAAATTAAATATAAATAATATATAATATAGTATGTCACATAAT
>NW_025387367.1:0-11098 GCF_016433145.1 Gracilinanus agilis | reverse complement strand
GTATCCACTATTATAGTAATCAGAAGAATAATTCACAGGGTGAGGGTGGAACACTAAATAATCTAAGATGACATGGGGGATGGGAAAGAGGGGGTAAATAACAGAGGACACCAAGAGAAACTTGAGTGAATAAGAAAAAAAGGATATTCTATTACACACAAAGAGGGTATGGGAAGGAGAGGGGACAAATACTATTATAAGTAGGAGAGGAAGAGAGTATTAAGAGGTAATAATCAAACCTTACTCTCAGTGTAATCAACCCGGAGAGGGAAGAGTAGCTATACTATCCATTGGGACATAAAACTCTTATCTAACCCTTCTGAGAAAGTCAGAGGGGATAAATCAAGGGAAACAGGGGAGGTCAAAAAAAAAGGGAGGGGAGAAGAAGGGGGAGGGAATTCATAAGGCCGTTAAAAACAAAAAGGGGGGGGGAATAAGGGAGGGAGTAGGAAGGGAAGTCAGTCAAGGGAGGGGATAAGGGATAGGGTCTTAATAGCAAACCACTGGTTTTAAAGGATAAAGTTTAAGGAAAAGGGGTAGGAATAGGGGAGGAAACAAAAATGCAGGAAATGCACAACTGATGATTATAACTCTGAATGTGAATGGGATGAACTTGCCCATAAAACGGAAGCAAATAGCAGAGTGGATTAGATACCAAAATCCTACCATATGTTGTCTACAAGAAACACATATGAGACGGGTGGACATACACAAGTTTAAGGTTCAGGGTTTGAGCAAAACCTTTGGGGCATTAAATGAGAAAAAGAAGGCAGGAGTGGCTATTATGATTTCTGACAAAGCCAAAGTAAAAACAGATATGATTAAAAAAGACAGGAAAGGTCATTACATCCTTATTTAAGGCAGTATAAACAATGAGGAAATAACACTGCTCAATATATATGCACCAAGTGGCATAGCATCCAAATTCCTAAAGGAGAAACTGGCAGAGCTCAAGAAGGAAATAGATAGTAAAACCATACTAGTGGGAGATCTAAATATTCCTCTTTTAGATCTAGATAAATCAAACCGAAAAATAAATAAGAAAGAGGTAAGAGAGGTGAATGAAGTCCTAGAAAAATTAGATATAATTGATATGTGGAAAAAAATAAATAGGGACAAAAAGAATACACCTTCTTTTCAGCTGCACATGGCACATTCACAAAGATTGACCATGTTATAGGGCATAGAACCATTGCAAACAAATGCAAATGAGCAGAAATAATAAATGTAACCTTCTCAGATTATATTGCAATAAAAATAATAATTAGTAAGGGCACCTGGACAGGAAAATCAAAAACTAATTGGAAATTAAATAACATAATTCTCCAAAACCAATTTGTCAAAGAAGGAATCATAGAAACAATCAATAATTTCATTGAAGAAAATGACAATGATGAGACATCCTACCAAACTCTGTGGGATGCGGCCAAGGCAGTACTCAGGGGGAAATTTATATCCTTGAGTGCATATATTAACAAATTAAGGAGGGCAGAGATTAATGAATTGGGCATACAACTCAAAAAATTAGAAAGCGAGCAAATTAAAAATCCCCAGATGGAAACTAAATTAGAAATACTAAAAACCAAGGGAGAAATTAATAAAATCGAAAGTAAAAGAACTATTGAATTAATAAATAAGACTAGAAGCTGGTACTTTGAAAAAACAGATAAAATAGACAAAGTACTAGTCAAGCTAATAAAAAAAAGGAAAGAAGAAAACCAAATTGACAGTATCAAAGATGAAAAGGGAGACCTCACCTCTAATGAAGAGAAAATTAAGGCAATCATTAAAAACTATTTTGCCCAATTATATGGCAATAAATATAACAATTTAGGAGATATGGATGAATATTTACAAAAATATAAACTGCCTAGATTAACAGCAGAAGAAATAGAATACCTAAATAATCCCATATCAGAAAAAGAAATTGAACAAGCCATCAAAGAACTCCCTAAGAAAAAATCGCCAGGGCCTGATGGATTCACAAGTGAATTCTATCAGACATTCAAAGAGCAACTAATCCCAATATTATACAAATTATTTGATATGATAAGCAAAGAAGGAGTCCTACCAAATTCCTTTTATGACATAAATATGGTACTGATTCCAAAGCCAGGGAGATCAAAAACAGAGAAAGAAAACTACAGACCAATCTCCCTAATGAACATAGATGCAAAAATCTTAAATAGAACACTAGCAAAGAGACTCTAGCAAGTAATTAAGAAGATCATCCACCATGATAAGGTGGGATTTATACCAGGAATGCAAGGTTGGTTCAACATTAGGAAAACCATCCACATAATTGACCATATCAACAGTCTAAAGAAACAAAAATCACATGATCATCTCAATAGATGCTGAAAAGGCCTTTGACAAAATACAGCATCCCTTCCTATTGAAAACACTGAAAAGTATAGGAATAGAAGGACCTTTCCTAAAAATAATAAATAGTATATACCTAAAACCATCAACAAACATCATATGCAATGGGGATAAATTAGAAGCCTTCCCAATAAGATCAGGAGTAAAACAAAGGATGTCCATTATCACCTCTATTATTCAACATAGTACTAGAAACACTAGCAGCTGCAATTAGAGCAGAAAAAGAAATTGAAGGTATCAAAATAGGCAAGGAGGAGACTAAGTTATCACTCTTTGCAGATGATATGATGGTATACTTAAAAAATCCTAGAGAATCAACTAAGAAGCTTGTAGAAATAATCAACAACTTTAGCAAAGTTGCAGGATACAAAATAAATGCACATAAATCATCAGCATTTCTATACATTTCCAACACACTAGAGCAGCAAGAAGTAGAAAGAGAAACACCATTTAAAATCACCCTAGACAATATAAAATACTTAGGAATCTATCTACCAAAACAAACACAGCAATTATATGAAAACAACTACAAAACACTTTCCAAACAAATAAAACTGGATCTAAACAATTGGAAAGCCATTGATTGCTCATGGGTAGGTCTAGCTAACATAATAAAAATGACAATTCTACCCAAATTAATTTACCTATTCAGCGCCATACCTATCAAGCTACCAAAAAACTTCTTTACTGTATTAAGAAAAAGTATAACAAATTTCATTTGGAATAACAAAAGATCAAGAATATCAAGGGAAATAATGAAAAAAAATGTGAAGGAAGGGGGCCTAGCAGTACCAGATATTAAATTATACTATAAAGCAGCAGTCATCAAAACAATATGGTACTGGCTAAGAGACAGAGAGGAGGATCAATGGAATAGACTTGGGGTAAATGACATCAGCAAGACAGTGTATGATAAACCCAAAGAGCACAATATTTGGGACATGAATCCACTATTTGACAAAAACTGCTGGGAAATTTGGAAAACGCTATGGGAGAGATTAGGTCTAGATCAGCATCTCACACCCTACACCAAGATAAATTCAAAATGGGTGAACGACGTGAATATAAAGAGGGAAACTATAAATAAGTTAAGTGAACACAGAATAAACTATACTTGTCAGATCTCTGGGAAAGGAAAGTTTTTAAAACCAAGCAAGAGTTAGAGAAAATTAGAAAATGTAAATTAAATGGCTTTGATTATATTAAAATAAAAAGCTCTTGTACAAACAAAAACAATGTAGTCAAAATCAGGAGGGAAACAACAAATTGGGAAAAAATCTTTATAACGAAAAACTCTGACAGGGGTCTAATTACTCAAATATACAAGGAGTTAAAGCAATTGTATAAAAAAATCAAGCCATTCCCCAATTGATAAATGGGCAAGAGACAATTTTCAGGTAAAGAAATCAAAAGTATCAATAAGTACAAGAGAAAGTGTTCCAAATCTCTAATAATTAGAGAAATGCAAATCAAAACAACTCTGAGGTATCACCTCACACCTAGCAGATTGGCTAAAATGAAAGAAGGGAAGAGTAATGAATGTTGGAGGGGATGTGGCAAAATTGGGACATTAATGCATTGCTGGTGGAGTTGTGAACTGATCCAGCCATTCTGGCTGGCAATTTGGAATCATGCTCAAGGGGCTATAAAAGAATGCCTGCCCTTTGATTCAGCCATACCATTGTTGGGTTTGTACCCCAAAGAGATCATAGATAAACAGACTTGTACTAAAATATTTATAGCTGCGCTTTTCGTGGTGGCAACAATCTGGAAAAGGAGGGTATGTCCTTCAATTGGGGAATGGCTGAACAAACTGTGGTATATGCGGGTGATGGAATACTATTGTGCTAAAAGGAATAATAAACTGGAGGAGTTCCAGGCGAACAGGAGAGACCTCCGGGAACAGATGCAGAAAGAAAGGAGCAGAGCCAGAAGAACATTGTACACAGAGACTGACATACCGTGGTAAAATCGAATGTAATGGGCTTCTGTACCATCAACAATGCAATGACCCAGGACAGCTCTGAGGGATTTATGGTAAAGAACGCTACCTACATTCAGAGGAAGAACTGCAGGAGAGGAAACATATAAGAAAAGCAACTGCTTGAACGCATGGTTCGGGGTGGACATGATTGGGGATGTGGATTCGAAACTACCACACCAATGCAACCACCAACAATTTGGAAATAGGTCTTGATCAAGGACACATGACAAAACCAGTGGAAATGTGCATTGGCCATGGGTGGGGGGAGAGTGGGGGGTGAAGGGGAAAGTAGGAGCATGAATCATGTAACCATGTTAAAAATGATCATTAATAAATGTTTAAAAAAATTGCTATCCTTTTTTGGTAAGTTCCAATGTCTGGTTGGCATAGTTGGACAGAAGAATTCCAGGTAACTTATGGAAAGGACATTATTGAGGATGTGGGAGGAGAAGAGCCTTTGTTCCCTCTCTATCCCCTAGAGAGAATGACTTTGTTAACTCTATAAGGTGAGAAAATTTTGGACTTCTATGTGTGTCTTAGCAGCATTCCTCTGATAGCTGGCACCACTATCTTTTTTTTTAAGATTCAAGTTCTGCTCAAAAACCCTGGCCTGAATCTTTACTGAATCTAAAAGTAACAAAGGGCAGAAAAGGGCAGAAAAGAGCTAAATTTTTGTAAAACCAACTCTTGTAACTTGTAAGATATCTTCTTTGCTATATGTATTCTATGACCAAGTCCTTGGATCTTGTCTTTCCTGTCATGAGAATGTATTATCTGTTTCAGGAAAGTTTTAGATCAACTAGTCTATACCAGTGATGGTCAAACTTTTTAAAGAGGGGACAAAGGAAAGGAAAAAAAAAACTTTAGGTAGACCAATATAAAGTATTAAAAATAACAACGATACATTTTACAAAATTCTTGTATTTTTAGTGACACTAAGCCCTATTAATGACTGAAAGATTATGAAGGAGAAGAGCCGTATCTGGCCCGCGGGCCATAGTTTGCCTATCACTGGTCTATACTAAAGAGAATTAGATGTGACTGGCTAATGGATATCCACAAATAACCAATGGGAAAAATATACCATTAGGGACTTTTGTAATATAATATCAGAACCCTGCTCTTATCCTTGATGGATGTATCCATCATCCTAGATCCTTTAAAAGAGATATAAGCTTGTTCTGATATCCCTTTATCGTGGTGGGTTAAAAGTAAGCCCAGATTTTGGAAAAAAACAAGAAGTAGGAATAAGTATATATATATAATTCAGAGAAGTAAATTTTCATGTTTGATCAAATCTAACCCCACAAATTCTATAAAAAAACACAATTTTGTTCTCTTTTCTTTCTTTCCTCTCCATCTCCATGCCTGGTTCATCATCCCCCTATTTATAATGACAAATCAGGAAATTAATTGTTAAAAACCTACATTTGAGAAGAAATTATCAGAAATAATTGTATATCTTTTTTTAACCAATAGCTGGACTTAAAAAGATGATAAATATGTACTTTATAATGGGAACTACTTCAGCAAAGAGGATACATCAATTTTATGATGCAGGTCTACTATGACATCCTCAAAACCTTCAAGATGGATGTAAGGAACTCAAGTTTCATTGCATCCTGGATGTATAATAGCTAGTCTGGATGTTTATGCAATATTCAGCAAATAACACAAAGCTCTTGAGACTCCAAAATCAGCTTTGAAATGTTACCAAAGCACTCTTTCCTATGAGATTTCTGATATATCCCAGTTCTAGTGTAGTCTTCCCTATCATTCTTTAGTAATTTAATTTTTGATCCAGCCTAGAACTAAAGAACACAGAAGATTGAGCAAAGGGAAAGCAATGGACTTTAAAGAACTTTGGGCAAAATTTTCAATGGCAGTTTTAACTTTACCCATGTCCCTTTCATCCTAGAAAACTGAAATCTCTAAAGAAGTTTTGTGTTATCTTTCCTAGCACTCAGTCTTATAAAGTTATACAGATTCTCATGGGAAAAAATGAAAATGAGAACAGTACACAATATAGAGAGAGCATTTGGACACGTGATTTCCATTTTATAAGGAACTCTCTATACTGATGCACCTTGATTCATTCTCTACTCTGTGAAACTAAGATAAAAGTCTAAATCATAGTGGTCACATGCACATTAATGTAAGATGCAGAATGACACTGCAGTTTCTGACTTCCTGAGTGGGCTGGAAAAAGTCACTCTATGTGGGAATGTGACATGATTACCATGCCCAGACATCAGAACACATCACCCAGGCTGTCCAAACTAAAGTCAAGTAGGTGCCACACCACAGGCAAAATATAAGAATCAAGCCAAGACAGAATGGTTCTTTCTGCCATTCTTCTGGCTCATGAAAGAAGCCCTCTCCCTGGTGAGCAGGTGCTTAAGAATGTAAGACATCTCTGGAAAGCAGTGCAGCAGAAGGTCATCTCAGAATCCAGGAGCTAGGACTTGCAAACATGACTGAGGACTTTGGAGAGTTAGGCTGGAAACATCATTTCTATCTTTCTTTCTCTTTTCTAATAAACACTTATAAATTAGCATAGAGTGTCCAAGATTAATTTTTGTTCAGAACAACTCATAGTTTTATCTATTTGCTTAGCATAGGAGAGATTCAGTGACCTCATGCAGAGTCATTCAGCGAGTATACATTAGAAGTGGTGCTTGGACTAGATGTCCCTGGTTCAGAACATAGCTCTCTATCCGCAATTCCAGTTTACATGTCATTAAAACACATGATGATGTCATCATTAACATCATTGTTTTGTATCCTATGACTTTGATAAAATTAATTACTTCTCTTAGTTTTTTTGATTGACTCTATAGGATTCTCTAGATATAACCATCATATATCTACAAAGAATGATAACTTGGTTTCTTCATTGCCTGTTCTAATTCCTTCAATTTCTATTTCTGCTCTTATTACTATAGCTAGTTACAATATTGAAAAAATTCATTTGGAATTGATTAAATTCCTCGCGACCACCCTCTTGTATATTCAGTTCAACCGTCATTTTTACCCTTTTTACAATAGGCTCATTTTGTTTCTCTCTCTCTCTCTCTCTCTCTCTCTCTCTCTCTCTCTCTCTCTCTCTCTCTTTTTCTCTCCCCCACCCTCTCTATTGACTATGGTTTTTTCAGGTGTTCTGATGATTCTTAGAAAATAGTTCAATTATTTTTCCAATAAGGTATTTTAGATCCTTTTCATCCTTTTGGTTTTGTTTTATACTTTCCTGATGTCTTCTAGATTCATTAGCTTCCATTTTTCCTATTCTAATTTTAGGAAGTTATTTTCTTCCTTAGGTTTATATGGTTCCTTTCCATTTGGCCGATATCACACTTTTAAGAATTGGTTTTTGTTTTTTTCATTGTTTTTTTCCCCTCACATTTCCATTTGGTTCATTCCATTCCTTTGGGAGAGTTTTCCTCAGAGTATTTTTGTGCCTCCATTTTTTTGGTCTATTTAAGTTAATTTCTGCAATGGTTTTGGTTTTAGCTATTGATTTTTGAGGTTAATTATCTTATTATTTGAATGTTTAACTTCATTTCAAGTTCTTCCAGGGTTTCTTTTAGACATTCTTCCATACTTTCCTTTGATTCTTCACATGTGTTCTCTTTGGCATAGTGGTCCTCTTCTGAGTTTATATTTTGATCTCTGTCACTAAAGTAACAGGTTTTTTCTTTGTTTTTGTTCATTTTTCTGGTTATTTTTTCTCAATTACTTTAGTTATCTTTTGAATTTTTTCTCTGCTGCTAGGATAGAGGAAGCATTGTTCTATGCTTGCTTCTAGGATAGGCTATTACTTGGGATAGGCTGCCTTTGTCTCCCATAGTATAAATACTGGCTTTCACTGGGGAGGCTTACAACTGTTTTATCTAGCTAGATCAACACATCATGTTACCATTACCCCTGTTGTTTCATGAGGTGGCCTCCCCCTTTGGTGTTTCTGTGCCCCTAATAACTGGCTTGGACTAGGTAAGGCCCCTGCTCTTGGCTCTGGTACCTTAGACACTCTGCTGCTTCAAAGACTCAGGCCATGTGGAAGTTTGTTGGTCTTCTGGCTGTTTTGCCTTCATTACCAAGTTGTTGACTGTGTTGGCCTTCCACTCAAATGCTTTGCTGACTCAGGTGCTCTGCTGCCAAATGGGAGTGCATTGGTTTCCTAACCTCACTGATTTTGCTACCCATGCAAAGTGACTTAGGCTAGGCTGGTCCATCTATCTGTACTCTCTGCTTTCTATACCTGGTTTCAGTGGCTAAAATTTGATTTGTTTCTCTTTTTCCAGTTCATTGCCTGTCACTGAGTATCAGCATTTTAGACTGGTCCAAGTTCTGCTGTTTCCTACAGATGCTATGCTGCTTGGCCTATTCTCTCTTCTTATCCCATTGAGATGTGTTCCTTCGGCTTTCCTTCATTTTAAGATGATTGATTTTCTTTATGTGTGTGTGTGTAAGTTTAAGAAAAGAAAAGCATTCTTTGCTCTACTCTTCCAAATTCTATAAATGCACATGCATACATATGCACACAAACACACACACACACACACACACACATACACACACACACACACACCCAAGAAAATAAATCTGCCATCTTAGCTTCCAGAACGCAACTGCAAGCATTTGGTTTCTAAGGATTATATTAGTAGACTTCCAGGTACATTTTTGAAAAGAAAAGTACATTTGTAAAAAGAAATGTAGATATACATGATAACATCAATAGAAACTCTAAAGCAAGCATAATCTATGAGGGAATCTTTTTCATTTTATTTTTAGAATACCTGTGGTTATGGAGTCTAATATGTAAACAATATATGGTTCTTGTTGATTACTCCCATTCTAAATTTTATTATGATTTTTAAGTAAAATTCAATATGTTGGATAACACAAATAATGAAATGCCTAAATGAACCAACTTAAATGTTTAAATAACTTCAAGGAATTATTTTATTATATTTCACTATATTTTACTAGATCTAAAGACTGAAATTGCTTAAAATAAAGTAGTTGTCATAAAATTGGTGAGATTCTATTAATGATATTTGAAAAATCATAGTCTGATACCACAGGGCAAGAAAAAAATGTTTTCAACTCTACCACACTTTGAAAGTGAATCTATAATTGGTTAAATGATTAGTTCTATTGCATAATGGGTCATTGTCAGCATAGAGGAAATAATTATGTAGATATTTTTTTAAATCTGCCTTTGACCTCAACAGTAAACATTGTTATAAATTATTCTGATGAATCTTGGATGACATATGTATCACATTCATAGATAAAGATATTAGTAAAAATAATTTATTATATGTTTAGCATTTGCCAAACAGCACTAAATGCCTGGCATATGAATTAACAAAATAATATGTACCAATCATTCTGGTGAACTCCATCATCTAATGGAGGAAAAGAAAACATTTAACAGATGATTCAGCTGCAAGGAAAAAAGAAAAGGATTAGAAATCCCAAGTGCATATTATTGTATCTATCCTGAAGTATGGGGAGCCCCAAGGGAATGATCCTCTCTACTTGAAAAGGGAGAGTGGAGCTGAGACTGAGAGTAAAGCAGGGCCAGATTTCTCTGTCAAAATGTAGATGTAGGTTTAGCATCAGGCCAGCAAAAAAAGTGGAAATTAATATTTGTGAGGAAGTTGGGAGTAGGATCAAGGTTGCCTTGTATGGGAATGGGACAAATCTGATGGTCTTGGTGCTATCTCTAGTTGCCTTCAAAACTGGTAAAGGATTTAAAGCTACAAGGGATACATAAAATACTGGACAAAATCAATATCTATCTATCTATCTCTCTATCTATCTATCTATCTATCTATCTGCCTGTTTACATATGCTAATATACATATATAGAATAATATATAAGAATTATGGATTAAATATTAAAATAAAATGTAAATTACTTGAACCATTCATTTTTCCAAAACAATATTAAATACTGCCTGGAGATATATAAACATTCTTCAGCTTAAAATTTTCTGTTATATACAACCTTTTAATTCCTATCCCCTTGGGTATATACTTCACTATCATAGTAAAATGTTCTTAAAGTTTTCATATTGCTTTTTCACTATTGATAGGGAGAAAACAAATATGCTCTTTTTTCAGAACCATAACTAGCAATTTTTGCACAAATATTAAATGAGGAGATAGGTTTGCCTGGGCTGTGGCACCTTTCCATGATGCTTGTAGTACTTATAGGACACCAAAAGTTTACTAGCCAACTATAGTAAGTATCAGGTATAGTTGTAGATTAGGGCAATAAGTGGGATTGCCAGGGAGAAGGG
Organism: Gracilinanus agilis; assembly: GCF_016433145.1. Lineage (NCBI taxonomy): Eukaryota > Metazoa > Chordata > Mammalia > Didelphimorphia > Didelphidae > Gracilinanus > Gracilinanus agilis. The sequence continues at coordinate 421 of NW_025387367.1, read as the reverse complement.
ATCCCATTATGAGAAAAAGAAAGTTTTCAAACTGTTTAAAGTAGACGAACCATATCACAGAACAAGGGCTTGACGGTGAGGGTAGAAACACCTGTTGCTAGTTCTTCTAAATTTCTTGTACTGGAGCACTAGAAGGCCAGCCCCAGTTACTGCTTAAGCTCATCATTATCAGTGACCAACTATTCAACATAAGACAGTATTCAAGTTTCTAGCCTCCCAAGTAAACACAAAAATCCATCTAATATATAATGAAATTGAAATTTATATATATGTATATATATTTGGGTATTTTGTTCTAATTCAAAAGAAAAAAATTCAGTAAACCTAATAATTTAAGCTAGCTTTTTTGGGTTATCATGGAATTATAATTTAGAATCATTATATATACATATATATTTATGTGTATATATATGTATATATG
>NW_025387366.1:0-2856 GCF_016433145.1 Gracilinanus agilis | reverse complement strand
AGCCCATAGCACATGGGGAGAAGAGTTATTTTTTTATTTTAATTTAATTTTAATTTATTTTTATTTTTATATATTTTCTATTTTATTTTTCATCAGATAGTCCATAGTACATGGGGGAGTTTATTTTTATTTTTATTTAATTTCAACTTATTTATATATCTTTTATAACCTATTATATTTTATTTTGCATCAGATAGCTCATAGTACATGGGGGAAAGTAATTATTTTTTATTTTATTTGTTATTTTCATATATATTTTAATGGTTTATTTTTGCATCAGAGAGCTCATAGTGCATGGGGAGATTATTATTTTAATTTTAAATTTTAACCTTTTATATTTTATTATATTTTATTTTGTATCAGATAGTTCTTTGTGTGATATTATTTTTTGTATTAATTTAATTTTAATGTGTTTTATTTTATATATATTTCTATTTTCATCATATGTTATTTTGCATCAGATAGCTCATAGTAGGTGGGGGAGATTATTTTTTATTTTAATTTAATTTTTATTTTAATATAACTGCTTATGTTTTATTATATCTTTTGATAGCAATGAGAATTATAGTACAAAAGGGAGATAAAATTGTTTTTCCAAAGAGTGACACTGCCACCACACAGAGATGAAAGGGAAGGAAAGGAATAAGCCTTTATATGGTGGCTACTATGTGCTAGGCACTTTATAATGATCTCATTTAAGCTTTATCACAGCCCTGGGGAGTAGGTAATGCTATTATTCTCATTTTACATTTGAAGAAACTGAGACAAATAGAAGTTAAGTGACTTGGCCAAGGTGACCTAGCTGGGAAGCATCTGAAGCTGGATTTGAACTCAGGTCTTTCTGATTCCAGACCTGGTGCTCTATTCCCTGAACTACTTTTGTTCCCAGCTATGGCAGTTATGAGAGAACAGATGTTGATGGGCCCCGGCTTAGCTGTGCAGCCTCCATTGCCCTTAGTTCCAGGAGCAGGCTGGAGGTTCCACCTCGGGCAGCAAGATGTCCCCAACTACACAGGACTCAAACGTACAGTTATCCCTTCCAGATGGTGGCTTTCCCCATTGTGGATGGGCATAAGAAATCAAAAGGGAATTTTCTGGGAGTTTTGCAGAAGCCCCAGATGGCACAGGTCCTCCCAACTCCAGCGGAAGATCAAACTTTGGTTTGGTCCAAACATAGCTAAAGACAGCATGGCATGGTAGATAGAATATTGGATGGAGATACAGGAAGAACTGAGTTCTGAACGTTCTATACATGCTTAGCAGTTGTATGACTGTGGGCAAGTCATTTAGCCCTCGGTGACTCAGTTTCCTCATCTGTAATATACGAACATTGGACTTGATGACCTCTAAATTCCCCACCTGTGGTCCTGTGTCCTATGATGCCAGGAGCTTAGGGTCACACAGTCAGTATTTTTTCCATTGAAGTCCCTCTGCCTCCCCTTTGGAAGCCAAGGTCTTCCTCAAGGTCACTTGTGTCTCCCACTTGCAGACACTGGCATGCCACTCCTGCCCACTTCTTGTTTCTTTAGCTGAAGCTGGTGCAGTGGGAGCAAAAAGACTTGGGGAGCCTTGGTCAGTTTCAAAGACATAGCCTGGCCCCAAATTCATATTCCACTTCTGACACTTACTAAATGGGTGCTCTGGAAGAGCCACTTATCTTGCCTAGACCTCAATTTCCTCACCTATAAAATGATGGCATTGGACTATTTCTAGACTACTGTCCTCTGATGAGACTTTGAAACATGAGGAGAAACTGCTAAAGCTGCTACATAATTTGGAGGGGAGGGAAGCAGCTAGGTGGCACGCAGTGCAGAGAAAGCCTGGCGTCTGGAAGTCTCATCTTCATCATTTCTAATCTGGCCTCAGACTTTTTACTGGCTTTCTTCTTGGGCATGTTTAATTGGGTGCAGCACTTCGTCTTGTTGGCCTCAGTTCCCTCATCTGTAAAATAAGCTGGAGAAGGAAATGGTAGACCATTCCAATGTCTGCCAAGAAAATCCAAAATGGGAGCATGAAGAGTGGAACATGACCAAAAACTGACCAACACTAGGGCAGACCTGTGATTTCATGGGCACAGGGAGGACTGAGGAGCAAATGGGCAACTTCTCTGGAACTTATAGTCTGGGAGCACTGAGAAGATAATAGTATGTGTCAAAGGTGTGACTTGAGCCCATGTATTTCTCATTTGGAGGCTAGCTCTCTAACCATTAGCTCAGACTACCTCCCTGTTTGTATGGTTGAAAATAAATACAAAAATATTCATTGTTTTGTGTTATGGAGCATGTATATCCCAGGGGAGTGGAGAGAAGGGGCTACTAATGCTGCCCTAGGAGAGAGAGAGATGACCAGAATGAAACCCATCCATCAAGGTCCAGCTCAAACATCTCTTCCTTCAGGAAGCTCCTAGGGCTCACAAAAATCCCTCTGTCCTCTGTACTCGTGGCACTTTGAAACTGGGCCACCAACTTGGCACAACTCACTGACTGCCATGAGATATTCAGGCATAGATTTAGAGCCAGAAGGAAGCTTAAGAGACCATCTAGTACAACTCCCTTATTTTATAGGTGAAGAAACTGAGACCAGGATGGCGAAGCTCTTTGTCCAAGGTTACAGAGAATCTAAGGGACCAAAGCAGGCTCTGAACACAGGTCTTCAAACTGCAGTCAGTGTGGTTTCCACACTGACCGCTTTCCACACTGACTCTCTATTTAATTTTTCCTGCCTCCATTTTGTCTTCCTTACTGGACTAAGTCTCCCAAGGCTCACTGGTTTTCCTTTCCTTTCCTTTCCTTTCCTTTCCTTTCCTTTCCTTTCCTTTCCTTTCCTTTCCTTTCCTTTCCTTTCCTTTCCTTTCCT
>NW_025387365.1:0-1504 GCF_016433145.1 Gracilinanus agilis | reverse complement strand
TACTCAGTTGAGTTTAAATATCTATTTTATCCAAAGGAGAAGTAAGGAGAGAAGGGAATAAGAAGTATTGTGGAGGGGGTGAAATAGCTCTCACTAAAATGCAAGCTGAGCAACACCCCCCCACCACCCACAGTGCCAAAGCCAGCTCACAAGAGTTAGAGCAAGTTTATGGCATTCATTAAGTTCTTGGCAGATACCTGGAATCACCAGGGCCTGCTCCTGAGAGTATCAAGACTTAAGACCCCAAGAGGCTAAAGAACAAGTACTTTGAATGTAGACCTTGAGCTCAGGTCCGGACCTTGGGTAGGGACCCAGTTCTGAGGGGTACATGACTATGGAGCAGTTCCCTGAGATTGTTAAAGGAGCCTCAGGCAGAGGAGCAAGCAAGGGGACCACCAGGAAGCTTGACCCTGAGAACAGCTCGACTTGAGACCCCAGAAGCCTAAAGAGAGCAAACCTTGGGCGTAAGGATAAAGATGAGAGGGCTGCATGGTGCTGTGACTCAGGCAAAAACTGCTCCACAGCTCGATAGACAGAGAGCCTGTCTGCCTCACCCAGACTTCTGACTGAGAAAGAAAACAGCATAATAATAATGGCAAGCCATACACAAGAAACTCCAAAGAGAAAGATCAAGATGAAATCTTTAACACTCGATAACTTTTACACAGAAAAAACCCAGACAAGATAGTAGACAGCAGAAGAGAACAAACAAGTAATCATATTCAAACCTTCCCCCCAAAATGAAAATTGGTCACAAGCTTTTGAAGAGTTCAAATCTGAGATCATGAGAAATTTGGAAGAGATTTGGCAAGAAATTGGGAAAAAGCTCAAAAGGAAATTAATAGGTTAAAAGACAGAAACTCCCAATTGCAGAAATATGCCTAAAAATCAAATGAAATGATAAGCAAATTGGAGACCAAAATTAAACAGCAGGGAACCAAGATAGACCAAACCAAAAAGGAAAATCAAAATATTATAGCAGAAAAAGTCTCTAAAGACCAGAATTGGGCAAGTAAAAGCCAATAATCTCTTAAGACAGCAAGAACTAATGAAGCAAAGTCAAAAGACTGATAAAAGAGAAGGAAACATGAAATACCTCACTGAGAAAATGACAGATCAAGAAGTCAGGTATAGAAGAGACAAATTGAGAATCATTAGTCTTCCTGAAAAAGTGGAAATTAATAGAAATTTGGATTCCATACTACAAGAAATTATTAAACAAAACTGCCCTGATGTTATTTAACAAGAGGGCAAAATAGACATTGAAAGGATCCATAGATCACCCTCTATACTAAGCCCTCAAAAGACAATCCTCAGGAATATAATAGTCAAATTCAAGAACTTCAAAGTAAAAGAAAAGTTTTACAAGAAGTCAGAAAGATACAATTCAGATATCAAGGAGCACCAATCAGGATCACACAGGATCTGGCAGCCTCCACACTAAAAGATCACAAGGCTTGGAATATGATATTCAGAAAAGCAAGAGAGCTGGGTCTACAACCAC
>NW_025387364.1:0-7798 GCF_016433145.1 Gracilinanus agilis | reverse complement strand
AATATCCTATTTTTCTTATTCACTCAAGTTTCTCTTGGTGTCCCCTGCTATTCACCCCCTCTTTGCCATCCCCCATGTCATCTTAAATTATTTAGTGTTCCACCCTCACCCTGTGAATTATTCTTCTGATTACTATAATAGTGGATACTATAATAGTGAATAGAGTTCACTACAGAGAATTATACATAACATTTCTCTACATAGGAATACATATAATTAGATGTTACTGAGGCCCTTAGAAAGGCAAATTTAAAAATTATAAGTTTTCTTTCTTTCCCCTCTGTTTCTTATTTACCTTTTCATGTTTCTCTCGATTTTTGTGGTTGGATATCAAACTTTCCATTTAGCCCTGGTCTTTTCTGTGCAAATACCTGGAATTCTTCAATTTTGTTGAATGCCCATACTTTCCCCTGGAAATATATAGTCAATTTTGATGGGTAGTTGATCCGTGGTTGCAGGCCCAGCTCTCTTGCCTTTCTGAATATTGTATTCCAAGCCTTGCGATCTTTTAGCGTGGAGGCTGCCAGATCCTGTGTGATCCTGATTGGTGTTCCTTGATATTTGAATTGTCTCTTTCTGGCTTCTTGTAAGATTTTTTCTTTTGCTTGAAAGCTTTTGAATTTGGCAATAATATTTCTAACTGTTTTCTTTTCTGGATCGAATGTTGCAGGTGTTCTATGAATCCTTTCAATGTCTATATTGCCCTCTTGTTGTAGGACTTCAGGGCAATTTTGCTGAATAATTTATTTTAGTATGGAGTCCAGGTTTCTATTAATTTCTGGTTTTTCTGGAAGACCAATTATTCTCAAATTGTCTCTTCTAGACTGGTTTTCTTGGTCTGTCACTCTCTCATTGAGATATTTCATATTTCCTTCTATTTTTTCAGTCTTTTGACTTTGTTTTATTTGTTCTTGTTGTCTTGAGAGATCATTAGCTTCTAATTGCTCGATTCTAGCCTTTAGGGACAGGTTTTTGGCTATAATCTTTTGGTTTTCCTTTTCAATCTGGTCATTTCTGGTGTTCACTTTGCTTATCAGTTCATTTGATTTCTGAGCCTCACTTTCCAATTGCAAGATTCTACCTTTTAAACTGTTATTTTCTTGCCAGATCTCTTCCATTTTCCTCAAAATCTCAGTTTTGAATTTTTCCATAGCTTGTGAGGAGTTTTCCTCATTTGAGGAGGGTCCAGATGCTTGTTTGTTCTCCTCCTCTGTTTGCTCGGTTGTCTGGATTTTCTCTGTGTAAATGTTGTCGAGTGTTAAAGACTTCTTTTTCTTGTTGTTAATCTTTCTCTTCTGAACTTCCTGAGACTGGGTAGCCATCGTTAGCCCAGCAGCTTCTCAGCTTTAACCTCGCGCTCAGTGTCTGTTCGCGATCTATTGGCTCCTGAGGTCTGAGTTCTGGTTTTTTCCAAGGTCAAGCCCCCTGGTGGGCCCTCTTGCTTGATCCTCTGCTGGAGGTTTCTTTACAAGTCTCATGGCGCTGCTTCCACAGTCGTATACCTGTCTGCACTGGTTCCCCACTTAGGCTTTAGTTCCTGGTTGTGTCTGCCTCAGCCCACGCCTCTGCTCAGCCAGCACTCTGCGCCCAGCGTCCTGCTCCCACGCGCTCAGATTTCGCCTGCTTTTTTTGACTTAATGGGGTCCTAAGTCTAGCTGCTCTCAGGAACAGGTCCCGGAGCTGCTGATGACTCGATGGGTGCCCCAAACTTGCCCTATTTCTTTTTAGCTGGGTTCGGAGCTATAGATGAGTGTGGAGGGGGTGGGGGTGGGGCAGTTGCTCAGCCCGCGATTGAGTGAGAGCCCTTTATAGCCTGGAAATGTCTCGATTCCACGTACCTTCCACGCTGTGCCCTGTTGTGGGGTTCCTCCGTTCGTCTGGACTTGTTTTTATGTCCCCTTGAGGAGTTTTGTATGTTTCGGTCAGGAGAGGTTAAGAGCTGCTTCTTACTCTGCCGCCATCTTAACCCGGAACCAGCTGGTGACGAATTTTTTTCTGTGTTAGGAAATCTTCTGTATGATTGGGTAGTAGGAATGGTACCCATTGATTATCAGGTAAAAAGAAGAGCTAAATTGGTTGGGAATACTATGCTTACTTTGACATTGATATGGCAGAGTGGAATTCCAGTTGCAAGATAGGGGGTCAAGCCACAGCTCAGAATTCCAGCCCTGCCCCAGAACTCTGGGAGAGGGGGAAGTTTAAGGCAGTTAAGGGCAGTTGGGTCCTGAGGTTTGGAAGTGAGCAGGTCACTCTGTTTGCTGATCCTGTTCCTGGTGGCCCTGGAGAGCTAGAGGCTTGAATCTGAACAAAGCCATTTTATTTCCCAGCTGCCAATCTGCTTTACCTTGATTTGACCTTCAATCAACATCACAATTATCTCCATCTAGTTATATAAATATCAGAGAGGATTATTTAAAGAGCTAGCTAGCAAATCAAGTTACATTTTCCCTTTTGGGGGGAGGGGCTGCTTGGACATAACAGTTTAGGGCTTTCGAGACCTTATCTATCCTTGTTTGATCTCCCTTCCTTCCCTTTCCCACATATCATTAAATCTTTAATCAATTGGGAGCAGTTGCCTGGTCATATTTAGGGAAATACTCACAAATTTCTCAGGCTGAGTTTCTCCTGCTTATAGCCCCAAAGCAAGATCGTTCCTTTGTGCTTAAAAGCCTCAAAGACATCAAGCTTCTCCTACTCAAACCTGTGGGGAAATAGTTTAGAGAAAGTTAACATCTTTAGGAGTTTTGTCCTTCCTAGTTTCCTGACTGAGCCCAGAAGATAACAGATCAACCTCCATTTTGTAAGTGATTTCGTAATTGCTTGGGGTGGGGGGAAGCAAAGGAGCACTCAGCAAGATCCTACCCCTCCCTTCAAGTCAAGCTTGCCTGTTAGTGGGTGAGACCTGATTGCTACAGACCACTGGCATTTGCAGCTTCCCACAAATATAACAATACCTACAGATATCTATATAACATAGTCACAGGTTGCAAGTAATAACCAAAGTAAGTTTAAAATTTTATAATAAGGTAAGCTTAATTTTTATTTATAACACTAACAACAACAATAATAACAAAAATTAAGACTACAGAACTCAAGACCAGGATTTGTCTGTAGAAGATTATCAACATTCTATGTAAAGAAGGTTAATAACTACCCAGAATACAAACAAAAAGCCTTCAGATATTGTTATATTCAATAATCTGGGAAGAGATGGATGCCACCCTGACTGACAGGGATGGCAGTTGAGAGACTCTGAATGTTCCCAGGTGCTGTGAGCCAGGGGCAAACGTCCGTTGGCCCCACCCTATATATACCTCTCACAGCTACTTTGGAGGAGGTCTCTGGACTCAGGCTGAGAACTGAAGATCACAGATCACTGCAAGCCTCTGTGGTTCTATCTGGGAGTGGGTGGCTGAAGGGTGGTTGAAGGGTGGCCAGGAGGTAGAAGAAGAAGAGGGTAGGAATAAGCCTGAATCTATTTCCTGCTAAACTGTGAGAGCTAATGAATCATCAACACTAGTAGTGAGAGAGCTGAGAGAATAAAGACCATCAATACATCTGCAGCAATAGCCTTCACTATTCTCTGGCTTGGCTGTGGCCAGATCCGGCCAGAGATAGAAGGAGAGGTGAAATCTCAAGCCTCCACCAGATCAGTAGCCTCCAGTCCTGATTGTTAATTAGTCTAATAGATAATAGATCAATAGGTTTCCAATCCCAATCCTTGACCTTGTTATCCTTTCCCTATTTATAGATAAAAGAGTGTTCAATAACAAGTACCTTCCTTAGTGGTCTTTCTATCGCCCTTGGGAAGGGAGTCAAATTTAGTCAGATCCTGAACATTATCCAAGGCTACCCAATACTATCAACCCAACCCTAAGTTGGGCCTGGAAAGGTTAACCATCTATCTAACCTCTCAAGGGTCCTTGCTTGGGCAGCTGTTAAAGGAATTCCTAAGAGGTTATCAACCAAACCTGTTAGAGAGAAGGGGATAACTTACAGCAGCAGCCAGGGTGATAGGAGTAGATGTTTCTCCCATCAACTGTAGCTGAGTAGATCATAGGGAGATACACATCATCACCATTAGTATACATATATCTCCATTACTATCCACTTATTTCTTTAACAATATTGAAGTGGTATACTTCATAAACCGAGTTAGGACACCCAGAAGTTCAAATTAATGGAACCAATATTTATTTATTAATCTATTGATTAACAAATGAATCTACTGGCCAGGACAGACTTACTCAGTGAAAGCTGCACCAGCCTGAAGTTACAATGCAGTTTTCATAGGGTACAAGATACAAAGCAAACAATATTCATTAATGAGGCATAACCTTGATGAAGCAAGAAAGCCTTATTGTCTAGAAGCCAGATTCATCTAATGTGTGGGGTACAGGATATTCCATTGTATATCTTATCCTAGACTATCTTCTTTGTTAGTAAGGGAGTTATTTTCTCATGGAGTAAGGGAGTTACTTTCTCAAGGATACTGACTGTATGTTGTTTTGGTTCTGAGCTGACTGACTTCCACAGGAAAGCTCATTTCTGATTTCTGTTTTCCCCAGGGAGAAACGGGTTTTCTGATCGATGATTTAGTTTACCTTACCTCAATATAGGAGAATCAACAATGGCAGGAAGAAGAAAAGTTGAAGAATCTGCTATAATGTAATTCTTACAGAAAAAATAACTGAAGACTAACTTATCACCTTATTACTCTTGGCACCCCTGTAGCATTCCCACACCCAGATTCCTCTTCATTTACAAACCACAACTGACTTGTCTGAGGTTAGAGTGACCCTGGGATCCTTGGAGGTATTTCAGTTTCAGAAACTGACTTTTGGGAATTAACTCTCAGCAAGCATAGGGGTAGTGTAGGGAGGTGAGGTGGAATATAGGAGATAAATATTGTTTCCAGGACCAGCTAAGGTCCATTAATCAGACCAGCCTCAAAGCACAAACATTGAAAAGGGGACAATCTGTGGAACACCAAAATCAAGGAAGTAGAAATGATGTAGGACCAAAAGCACAACATTGCTTAGAACTATTGAATACTGCAGAGAAGGAAACAAGCTGCCAGAAAACCCCAAGTCAACTTAAGAGACCAAAGTGCAAAGGCTTCTGAGAGCACCCCTCTTAATAGGGTCCTAGAATAGTGATTTCAAAAGTGGTACTCTACCCCAATCCCCAGCCCAGGATAACCAATCACATCTCCCCTTCTCTCATTATCTTCCACCATATATCCCATGGTTGTCCAAGGCCCCAACTTTGCTCATTCTTGGGTGAGATCAGTCTTTTAGGACTTCAGGGCACTTTGATAGGGCACCCATAGCAGCAGCTGTGCCAGGTATCACTAGGAAAATAATTTCTCCCTCCCCACAAGCTATCCAACTCCTGCCACTCAGATTACTGCAAGGTACAGCAGGCACCTCTTGGAAAGTGAATTTTGTACTCTGGATATAGTGATCAGTGAGAAAGATCTGCTTCCTACTTTTTTTTAAGTTCAGGGTAGTCTGGGCAGAAATGGAGAGGTTGCAATATGCGCCTCAGATTTTTCCTCAAACCTGCCACTCTTCTCAGTTTCCTTGCTTTTGTTGAGGGCTTCACTGCCCTTCCAATTACTGTAGCTTGCAACCTTGGTGCCATTCTCAATGCTTCACTTTTATTCACCTTACATATTTTACAATGACTAAATCTTATGATTTCTGTCTTCACCATATCTCTCACATTTGCTCTTTTTTTAACCCACTGATGCAGTTATCATTCTATTCCTTATCATCTTTTATCCTTACTATTAAAATGGGTCCCTAACTGGTCTTATTTCCTGAAGTCTCTCCCCTCTCCATACATGACAGAATGATTTTCTTAAACCATTGTTCTCATTGTGTTACTGAAAAAGCTACAGTGTCTCATTAACTCCAGGATAAAATATAAACTCTTGTTATTTGAGGTTTACATAACCTGGCTCCAATCTTTCTTTCTAGTCTTATTATACATCATTCTCTTTCTGCCACTCTGTGGTTCACCTTGGTCTTCTTGTTATTCCTCAGACTTATACAAATATATAAGAAGCTTGCACTGAGGTGGGAGAGACAGGTACATATGTAAGTATATATAGAGTAGATGGGATTTGATTAAAAGTTCTATCAATTGTCATTAGTTCTTTAAATTTTTCACTGAATTTTAAAAAAAATTGCTCTTCTAAAATACTTTGGAAATTCTTGGGTTGCTATATTATTGGTTAAGTGGCTCTTTTTGAATTTATAGTTATATTACAAAGAATTCTCTTTGAAGAAGGGAGAGAGGATTAGAGATCAGCTTTTCTGAGAAAGGGTCACTAACTCCCACTAAAGGTGAGGAAGCGTTGAAGCTATGTCCTACAAAGGGTTAAAAATGGAGTATAGGTTCAAAGGGAGAATGTCTGACATGACATTAAAAAGGGGTAACTGATGATGGAAAAGACAAAGAACAGTATGATGACCCTGACCTAGGGTTGCAGACAGGACGAACTAGAGATAGCTGAGGCTGGCTCCTGGGAGCTGATTGCTAGATTTTCAGTGTGAACATTTGTACTTCTGAAACTGATCAGCAAACATTACAAATCAAAGTTTGATTTATTGTTTTGTTGATCATCTAAAGTCAATAAGGCGATTGAGAAAATGTTAATAATGCAGATTAAACTTAAAGTAAGACGCTACAACATTTTTTTCCTGGAGAGCCACTTATTAAACCTGTATTAGCATGCCCCACAGAACACTTGTCACTGAGTCATGTTGTCTCCATTGGGAATCATTTCTAGGGACAATTGGTAGTGTATCCTAAAGGAGCAAGGAATAACAAAAGAGTGAAATGTAAACAATTCTTGGAGAATTAAATAAAAAATTACTTGTAAAGAAACCTCCGGCAGAGGATCAAGGAAGGGGGTCCACCAAGGGGCTTGACCTTGGAAAAAACCAGAACTCAGACCTCAGGAGCGAAAAGACCGAGGACAGACCCTGAGCGCAAGGATAAAGCTGAGAAGCTGCTGGGCTAACGATGGCTACCCAGTCTCAGGAAGTTCAGAAGAGAAAGATTAACAACAAGAAAAAGAAGTCTTTAACACTCGACAACATTTACACAGAGAAAATCCAGACAACCGAGCAAACAGAGGAGGAGAACAAACAAGCATCTGGACCCTCCTCAAATGAGGAAAACTCCTCACAAGCTATGGAAAAATTCAAAACTGAGATTTTGAGGAAAATGGAAGAGATCTGGCAAGAAAATAACTGTTTAAAAGGTAGAATCTTGCAAATGGAAAGTGAGGCTCAGAAACCAAATGAACTGATAAGTAAATTGAACAACAGAAATGACCAGATTGAAAAGGAATACCAGAAGATTATGGCTGAAAACCAGAAGTTTATAGCCGAAAACCAGAAGATTACAGCCGAAAACCAGAAGATTACAGCCCAAAATCAAAAGATCATAGTCGAAAACCAATCCCTAAAGGCTAGAATTGAGCAATTAGAAGCTAATGATCTCTCAAGACAACAAGAACAAATAAAACAAAGTCAAAAGACTGAAAAAATAGAAAGAAACATGAAATATCTCAATGAGAGAGTGACAGACCAAGAAAACCGGTCTAGAAGAGACAATTTGAGAATAATTGGTCTTCCAGAAAAACCAGAAATTAATAGAAACCTGGACTCCGTACTAAAAGAAATTATTCAGCAAAATTGCCCTGAAGTCCTACAACAAGAGGGCAATATAGACATCGAAAGGATTCATAGAACACCCACCATATTCGACCCAGAGAAGAAAT
>NW_025387363.1:0-1872 GCF_016433145.1 Gracilinanus agilis | reverse complement strand
CTCTCTCTCTCTCTCTCTCTCTCTCTCTCTCTCTCTCTCTCTCTCCTCACCTCACCTCACCTCTCATACTCCAAAGACATGTCAAAAAAATCATTATTGCTCCTTTCCTCCTATCTTCCAGGGTCCAGTAATTTCCAAATTAATCTAATCATGCTGTTATCTAGTCCATATCATAGAATTATCGATTGTTTTGTTAAAATCTAGCAACATCTTTTCCATAGTTAAGTAAATAAATGTTGTTTGGCATGATTTGTATTAGATGAAGCCATGTTGATTTGGGGATCTTCATTTCCTTCCTTGATGTTCACTATACATTAATACTATGTTCTAGAATGTTAGGAGTCAGTCTTGCTCAGTCACCTATAGTTCTCTATTTCTTGAATACTGGTACAAAATAGACCTTCTCCAATCTTGTATTACTTTTTTGGGGGGGCGGTATTTGGTGTGGTCAGGAAGATTAGCATCTCTGGTGTGAGGTCAACTTGCTAGCTCTTTTTAGGACAGCTCATCCCCCTTTGGTGTCCATCTTTCACCCAACTTTCGCCTGTGACTTCAAGAAGTTGTAGCATACAAAGTGGCTACCACCTGGTAAAAATAGCTACCTCAGTTTGAGGATAACCAGCTTTCCTCAAAACCATTGATGTCTAAAGGGGATATTTATCCCAAGCATCTGTAGACTTCTGGAAGAATAGGCAGATAAGAACAGTTTGTTTCATCAGCTTTGAAGGTGGCTGATGTATGCTCTGTGGATTGCTTAGAATATGGTCAGACACTGATGATGCCAAGGTTACCCCCTGTATTGCCAGTCATTCTGACCTCTGTCTTGCTACTATACTTCCATGACTCCAGAAGAGAGAGTGATGCTGATGAGTTTGTGCAACTCTGCCTCACTTAAATCCAGTTTACATACAGGTCAAGACATTGCTCTCCATAAGTCCGTTGGTCCTCTTTGAAATGAAGGATGAACAAGTGCCTCCCAAGAATCTCTATTATCTTTCACAATCATTCAGAGATCACTGAAAGCAATCAAATCCAACAGTTCTTTTAATATAAGGATGTAATTTATCTGGGCCAGGAACATTCATCTCATCAAAGAACAAGTACTTGCTTTCTTACTGTTTCCCTGCTTTGTTATGAACTCCCAATTAGCCATTTTTTCTGTCCTTTGCAGGCAAGAGATCATTCCCCATGGCAGAGAAAACAAAGAAGCAAAAAAAAAAAAAAAAAAAAAAAAGACAACTCTGCTTTCTTTCTTCTCCACTCCAAGCTAAGTCTTATCTCTTCTTCAGCTTTATAGAGCTAAAACAAAGCCTTTTTGTTATTCTTAGTTTCCTGAACAGTATCAGCTGCCTCTGAGACTTAGCATTTTAGGTGATATTCCTATAGAGTTATGGTTATGCTGCATCTTTATATTTATTCTTTTTACCTGCTCTTGCTCCCAAAGTCTGCATATCTTTTAAAAAGCTAAGTTGGTTAATGAATTCCTTGCTCATTCTCCTTGATCTTTTTAGATAACTGCCCCTTTCCCATCAATCCAAGAAGGAAATTTAATAAGAGAACTTTGCATGTAATTAGAGACATAGGTGGTCTATAGTAGAGGATGAATGAATATGAAAAGAAAAAAAATCTTACTGACAAGTCTTATGAAAGAAACACAATATATAGCCTTTATAGATTTGAACTCCATGTTTTGGTTTTAAAAATATACCGAAGACATATGTATGTTTGTTCATTTGTGTGCATATATTTGTAAGGGGGAGAAAGAGGGAGGGACGGAGAGACAGAAAAAGAAAGAGAGAGAGAGAGAGAGAGAGAAGAGAAGAGAAAAGAGAAGAGAGAGAGAGAGAGAGAGAGAGAGAGAGAGAGAGAGAG
>NW_025387362.1:0-1955 GCF_016433145.1 Gracilinanus agilis | reverse complement strand
CATGTTGGTTTTTGTGGAAAATTCTATGTTCACCTAAAAAGTTAGTCGAGACTATCAATAATTTTAGCAAAGTATTAGGATATTAAATAAACTCGCATAAATCATTAGAATTTTTGAATATTACTAACAAAGTCCCTTAAGAAAAGATGTAAAGATAAACTCCATTGAAAATAACCACAGGTAGGGGCAGCTGGGTGGCTCAGTGGATTGAGAATCAGGCCTAGAGATGGGAGGTCCTAGGTTCAAATCTGACCGCAGACACTTCCCAGCTGTGTGACCCTGGGCAAGTCACTTGACCCCCATTGCCTAGCCCTTACCACTCTTCTGCCTTGGAGCCAATACACAGTATTGACTCCAAGACGGAAGGTAAGGGTTAAAAAAAAAAAGAAAAGAACCACAGGTAGAATAAAGTAGCTGGGAAAATATCTGCCAAAACAAATCCCAAAACTACATAAACATAATTATAAAACTCTTTTTACACAAATAAAGTCAGATCTAAATAATTGAAGAAATATTCATTGTTCATGGATGGGCAGAACCAATAAAATGACAACCCTACCTAAACTAATCTACTTATTCAATGCCATCATAGTTAAATTACCAAAAAAAAATTTATTCAGCTAGAAAAAAATGATATCACATCACTCATTCAGAAGAACAAAAGATCAAGAATGTTTAAAGAATTAATTTAAAAAAGTAAAGGAGGGTGGTCTTTTAGTGCCAGATTTTAATTTATATTATTACAATAATTATCAAAACCATCTGGCACTGGCTAAGAAATAGAAAAGTAGATCAATGGAATAGAACAGATATACAACAAACAACAGTAAAAAATTATACTTGTATTTGACAAAAGCCTATATCCAGGTTTTTGACATAAGTGATGACTATTTGGTAAATTGTTGGGCCAACTGGAAAGTAGTTTGGCAGAAACTAGGTATATACCAATATCTTACAAGATTCACTAAGACATGATCAAAATGGATACATGATCTAGACATCATAGGAGATATAAGTAAATTAGAAGGGAAACATATTACCTGTCAGATTTATGGATAGAGGAATTTATGAGTTAGCAAGAGATGTAGAACATTGTGAAATGTAAAATGGATAATTTCTAGTATAATGAATTTTAAAAATTTTGTACAAATAAAACATGTTGCCAAGATTAGAAGGAAAGCAGAAAATTGAGGGGAAAAATTTATAGGTAGCCTCTCAAATAGAGATCTCATGTATAAAATATAGAAAGAACTCTGTCCCATCATCTCATAAATAGGCAAGAGATGTAGACAATTTTCAGTTGAAATCAAAGCTATATGAAAAATGAAAAAAATGAAAAATGCTATAAATCATTACTGATTAGAGAAATGTGAACCAAAACAATTCTAAGATATCTCACATCTATCAGATTGGCTAAAATGACAGAAGGACAAAGTGACAAATGTTAGAGGGGATGTGGGAAAATAGGGACACTAATACACTGTTGGTGGAACTATAAACTGATCCAACCATTTTGGAGAGCAATTTGGAATTATGCCCAGAGAGTTATAAAACTGTACCTTTAAAACAAACAAAAGTATTTCTGGGTTTGTTTCCCAAGTTGATCAGCGAAAAAGAAAAAGAACCTACGTATTCCAAAATATTTACAGGAAGTCTCTTTGAGGTTGCAAAGAATTGGAAATTGAGGGGATGCCCATCAATTGAGGAATGGTTAATTTGTATGAACAGGCCTGTTTCCTGGATGATCTCTTCAATGATGTGGGGAGGAGCTGGGATACTTGTGGATAAATTCTATCAAAAATAAAGCAATTAATAAAAATTTCTTAATAATCTTATTTATCATTTTAATGGCATTATAAGATCCCATTATGTTTATGTAGCATCGTTTGTTGTCTTTCCATCTGCTATACATTTAGCTAGATATTGCATTTAATATGTGTGTGATATAACGAGAG
>NW_025387361.1:0-2389 GCF_016433145.1 Gracilinanus agilis | reverse complement strand
ATTCCAAGCCTTGTGGTCTTTTAGTGTGGAGGCTGCCAGATCCTGTGATCCTGATTGGTGCTCCTTGATATCTGAATTGTCTCTTTCTGGCTTCTTGTAATATTTTTTTTCTTTTACTTGGAAGCTCTTGAATTTGGCTATTATATCCCTGGGGATTGTCTTTTCAGGGTTTAGTGTAAAGGGTGATCTATGGATCCTTTTAATGTCTATATTGCCCTCTTGTTGTAGAACTTCAGGGCAGTTTTGCTGAATAATTTCTTTTAGTATGGAATCCAAATTTCTATTAATTTCTGTTTTTTCAGGAAGACCAATGATTCTCAAATTGTCTCTTCTAGACCTGTTTTCTTGATCTGTCAATTTCTCATTGATATATTTCATGTTTCCTTCTATTTTATCAGTCTTTTGACTTTGCTTTATTAATTCTTATTGTCTTGTGAGATCATTGGTTCCTAATTGCCCAGCTCTAGCCTTTAGAGACTGGTTTTTGGCTAAAATCTTTTGGTTTTTCTTTTCAATCTGTTCTATCTGGTTCTTCAAGGCTTTCAGCTGGCCATTTCTGGTCTTCAATTTGCTTATCAATTCATTTGCTTTCAGAGCCTCACTTTCCAATTATGAAATTCTGCCTTTTAAACTGTTATTTTCTTGCCAGATCTCTTCCATCTTTCTCATGATCTCAGATTTGGACTATTCAAGATATTGTGACCCATTTTCATATTTTGGGGAAGGTTTGGATGTCTTTAATTGCTTTCCTCCTCTGTTTTCTGTTTTTTTTTCTGTGCAGAAGTTATCAAGTGTTAGAGTTTTTTTCTCTGTCTTCTTGTTCATTTCTTGGGTTTTTCTTGGCATCATTGTGGTTTATCTGCCAGTAGGCTGAGTAAGGCAATCTGATTCTCTTTCTATGGAGTTAGGGAGCAGTTTTTACCTGAGGCTACTTTGTGAGTCTCCTGGCTTCTCTGGGGACCCTCCTGGGGTCTCTGGTCTAGCTGTTTTCAGAGTCGAGCCCCTGTGTTCCTAGCCAGCTGCCTAGAGCCCAGAACTTGGCCCATGTTTGCTCCTCCCCCTGGGGTTTTCCCTTGAGTCTGAGTGTGCTGGATGCTGCTGTTGCCTCTCCCAGCCCCACTCCAGTGCCCAAGGTCTTAGTTTGCCAGCCTCCTGGGGTCTCTTGTCTGGCTGTTTTCAGGGTCAAGCCCCCATGGTCCTAGCCAGCTGCCTAGAGCCCAGAACTTAGCCCATGTTTGCTCCTCCCCCGGGTTTTCCCTTGAGTTTGAGTGTTCTGGGTGCTGCTGCTGCCTCTCTCAGCCCCACTCCTGTGTCCAAGGTCTGAGTTTTCCAGCCGCCTGCAATCTCAGGTCTTCCCGCTCTCAGGGGCAAGCTCGTAGTGGTGCCAGCTAGCTGCCAAGGAGCTAGACTTTGTGGCCCCATTCACTCTAACTGTGGAGCACAGCCTCTGCCTCTGGTACTGTGGGTGGGGTGGGGGAGGGGTGATCTGCTTGGGTTTTGATGGGAGCTATTTCCCCTCCTTATGGAATGGAACTGCCCAAATCCCACATACCTGATACTGCATCCTATTGTGGGGTCCCTTCTTTCATCTGGATTTGTTGTGTTTTTTTTTTTAAATTTGGATGTATTTTATATCCATTGGTAGGGAGAGAAAGTTGCCCTGCCTCTACTCTGCCACCATCTTAACCCAGAAGTGGAATAGAAATATTAAGGGATACAAGTCAAAGGAAAATAATGATATAGTGCCCAACCAAAGAAATATTACTTAAAACAAGATTCTGGAGCTGAGGAAAACAATTTAACCTATATGCTTAAATATCTGGAAAACAGAAAGATCCAAAGGAAAGAAATAGAAAAATGAGTTATTTAATTAAATAAAGAAAGGAACTAGAATAAACTATTTGAGAATATTTAAACAATATGGAACAGGTGCATATACCAGAATAGGACAGAGACTCTTGGAACTGTCAAAGTAATAGTAGCATAGCTATTAAAATGGGGGAAAGCACAGTCTCAGAAGAGGAAGAAGATACAAATCAATAAAAAATAAATAAATGGAGTGGGAAAAACCTAATGATCATAAAATTAATGTGAAAGTTTATATAATCCATTAAAATAAAAAAGGAATGGGATGGTAGCTAAAAAATCCAACTAAAATAATCTGATGAATATAATAAACATCTTGAAAAAAGACTCACATAGAGAGAAAATGAAATGTTAAGAGAAAAGAAAAACACTTCATGTAACTAATAAAGACAGAAGTTGTAATCCTACTGACATACAAGGAAAACTGGAATAACAATATAGAAAGAAATTAACAGGGAAACTCCATTATGCCTAAAGAAGTTATAGAAAATAAATTAGTAACAATACTAAATATATATATATA
>NW_025387360.1:0-3080 GCF_016433145.1 Gracilinanus agilis | reverse complement strand
AGGAAGGAAGGAAGGAAGGAAGGAAGGAAGGAAGGATGGAAGAAACAAGGAGGCCATTGTCATTAGATCTGAGAATAAGTAAGGGGGTGGGTATAATAAGATTGGAAATATAGGGGCAGCTAGGTGGCAGAGTGGGATTTCAGACCTTGAGTTGGGAAGACTTGGGTTCCAGGCTGGCTTCAGACTTCCAAGGGGTGTGACCTTAGGTAAATCATTTAACCCTATTTGCCTGGTCCTTACCACTCTTCTTTCTTAGAACTATTACTAAGATAGAAAGTAAGGTTTAAAAAAAAAAAGAAAGAAAGAAAGAAAGAAAGAAAGAAAGAAAGAAAGAAAGAAAGAAAGAAAGAAAGAAAGAAAGAAAGAAAGAAAGAAAGAAAGATACAGGGGGCTTGGTTATAATGGCTTTGAATGCCAAATAGAGAATTTTCTATTTTGCATTTTATCCTAGAGGCAATAGGAGTCATTTAACTAGAACTAACTTTCAATGAAAAGTGTTGAATGCCAAGAAAGAAATAAAAATGAGCTATCTGTGGGTGCTCTGTGTATGTATGTCAGCAGCAATGTGTGTGGGAAAAGTAGTATGAAAGAATCTGGAGGTGATATCCTTTGCTAACTTTTCTGGTGATATCCCCAGAAAAAGAAGGTGGGGTAGAGTTCTTTTTTCTGACTATCTAAAGAACTAGGACATGGTTTTCAGAAGACATCAGCTCCCAGGAAGATGGGTAAGGTGTGAAAGAAGAATGAGTCACTCCCTTTAATATCTGAAGCCAATTACAGAGTACTCAGAACCAACCTTGGCTTTCCTAACCTCTTGAACTATACAGGCAAAGGTCAAAATGTACCATCGGGGCAGCCTGGGGTACCGACACACTGGGTAGCATGCCCAGATCGTCACCGCTTTTAGTAGGCTACAATTGAAGGGCCACAACCTTGATGAAAGCTTAGAGCAGTCTGGACAAGCAGAAATTGCTTCTGTTGGGGAACAAGACTATAAATACAAGCTGCCAATGGAGGGAAGAAAGAGAAAACCTGTTTCTGAGTGATTCTTCAAAAAATTCTCTGTGAAGTAGGAAATAATAAGATGGAATATAGTCATTCTTACATCATTGAAATAAACTTTAGAAGGGGCACCTAGGTGGCTCGGTGGATAGAAAGCCAGGCCTGAAGATAGGAGATCCTGGGTTCAAATTCAGCCTCAGGTACTTCTTAGCCATCTGACCTTGAGCAAGTCCCTTGGCCCTAATTGTTGCCTAGTTCTTTTCGCTCTTCTGTTTTAGAACTGACACTTAGTATCAAATCTAAGACAGAAGGTAAGAGTTGTTTTTTTTATTTGTTTTTTAAGAAATAAACTTTTCTTAATTAAGGATGTTGCTTTTGATAGTACAAATCCTTCCCAAGTTTTCCTTTCTCTTGTTTTACTGCCAGAATCTTATTTGGCATGACTCCTAACAAGGCCACCACTGAACCACTAAACCCAAAGTGGAGGCACAGATTTCTCCATCTTGGCGACGAAGTGGGAAAAAGCAAAATTCTTTTCTTTAAAATTTTTTTCCTCCTCAAAACAGAATAGAACAAGGAATATGCTCCAGAGTTTCCTTTACTTTTTAATTGACTTATTCCTTTATTAAAGGCTCTTTTCTTCATATCAAAAACACTAGCACAAGGACAGCTAGGTGGCTTAGTAGGTAGAGAGCTAGGCCCAGAGATAGGAAGTCTTGGGTTCATTCGTGACCTCAGACACTTCCTAGTTGTGTGACCCTGGGCAAGTCACTTAACCCCCATTGCCTAGCCCTTACTGCTCTCTTCTGACTTGGAACCAAGACACAGTATTGATTCTAAGACAGAAGGTAATGGCTTAAAACAAACAAAACAAAATACAACAACACACACACAAATGTTTCACCCATTATGAGTGTTAGTGAAATTCTGACACTTCAGAATAATATACTGTGAAGCAGCTGATGAGAAACTGCTTCCTTTTGCTAAAAAAACTGAAGGAAGCAGTTTCGCTACCTGTTTCTGAGAGCAAAAACTGCTTATACCTCTCCCTTCTCAGAGGCCTTAAGGATCCCTGGCCTCTAAGCTTCGCTGAGCAGGCTTGGGGAGGATGTACTGTGGCCAGCTTTGAGTCAGGGAAAAAACTTGAAAGGGTGAAAACTGGGGGGAGAATAGCTCATTCAATGGGTGAACAAGCAGGTGGTCTGGGGTGTCTGTCTGTGTGCCTGTGCTTGTACTAGCAGCTAGCTCTAAGGTTGTGCTGAAAAAAGTCAATCAGTAATAGTCAATAAACATTTATTAAGTGTCTACTATGTTCCAGGCACTGTGCTGAGCATTAAGTTACAAAAAAGTGGCTAAAGACTGTCCCTTGCCCTCGAGGAGATCACAATCTAGAAGAAAGAGAAACTAGGTGTTGCCTAGTGACCAGAACTGTCTCCCTGTGCTGTCTCCCCTGAAATAAATGGCATCCTTCTTGCAGAGCACAAATTGTTCTGCCCCCAAAACAAAACATTGTGCCCCTCTGCAGTTTCTCCCTTCTCCCCTGTCACTCTCTTAGCTTTTTCTCATTCCTTTTCTTTTCTTTTTTTTAAATAATCCTTCACCTTTTGTCTTAGTATCCATTCTAAGACAGAAGAGTGGCAAAGGCTGGGCAGTTGGGGGTCACACAATTGGGAAATATCTGAGGTTAGATTTGAACCCAGGTCCTCCCAACCCCAGCCCTGGCACTCTATCTACTTACGCTATAAAGCTGCCCTCTCATCCCCTTTCTTACAGATCTGTGTTCTTTTCTCTCTTTTTTTCCAGTGGGAGTCAGAGGCAGGGGACTTTACTCATTGTTTAGCCTGAGACCACATCCATAATGAGGAGTTAATATTCAAGGTCTCTTGTGGAATAAACACATTTTTCTGAGAGGTATCGTTTCTGATAACCCAGTCACTGATGGGGACCTGTCTGGTAACAATGAAGTCAGCAAGTCAGAAGTTATTTATTAAGGAGCAGCTGGATGGCTCAGTGGTTAAAGAGCTGGGTCTAGAAACAGGAGTCCTGGGTTCAAATGTGGCCTCAGATACTTCCTGGCT
>NW_025387359.1:0-6907 GCF_016433145.1 Gracilinanus agilis | reverse complement strand
TGCTCATACCCTTAACCTTGAACTTGTGTGTGTCTACCCGCCTCATATGTGTTTCTTGTAGACAACCTATGGTAGGATTTTGGTTTCTGAACCACTCTGCTATTTGCTTCCGTTTTATGAGTGAGTTCATCCCGTTCACATTCAGAGTTACAATTGTTAGTTGTGTATTCACTGACATTTTTTGTATCCTCCCCTAGACCCACTCCTTCTTATTGCACTATTTTCTTTTACACCAGTGGTTTGCTTTCAGCCAGTATCCCTTATCCCCTCCCTTGATTGACTTCCCTTTCTGTCCCCTCCCTTGTTGTTCCCTTCTTTTTGTTTTTTTTTAAAGACCGAATGAATTCCCTCCCCCTTCTTCTTCCCTCCCTTTTTGGCCTCCCCACTCCCCTGCTTCCTTTGGTTTATCCCTTCTGACTTTCTCAGTAGGGTTAGATGGAGTTTTTTATCCAGATGGATAATAAAGCTACTCTTCCTTCTCCGGGTTGATTATACTGAGAGTAAGGTTTGATTATTACCTCTTAATGCTCTCTTCCTCTCCTTCTTATGGTAGTATTTATCCCCTCCCCTTCCCATGCCCTCTTTGTGTGTAATAAAATATCATATTTTTCTTATTTACTCGGATTCTTCTTGGTGTCCCCTACTATTCCTCCCCTCTTTCCCACCCCCCATGTCATCTTAGACCATTTAGTATCCTGTCCTCTCCCTATGAATTATTCTTCTGGTTGCTATAATAGTGAATATTATAATAGTGTATAGAGTTTACTACAGAGAATTATACATAGCATTTCTCCACCTAGTAATACAGATAATTAGATCTTATTTATGCCCTTAAAGAGTCAAGCTTAAAAGACTATGAGTTTTCTTTCTTTTCCCTCTGTTTCTTATTTACCTTTTCATCTTTCTCTTGATATCTGTGGTTGCGTGTCAAACTTTCCAATTAGTCCCGGTCTCTTTTGTGCAAAACCTTGGAATTCTTCAATTTTGTTGAATGCCCATACTTTCCCCTGAAAGTATATGGTTAGTTTCGCTGGGTAGTTGATTCGTGGCTGAAGGCCCAGCTCTCTTGCCTTTCTGAATATTGTATTCCAAGCCTTTTGGTCTTTTAGTGTTGAGGCTGCCAGATCCTGTGTGATCCTTATTGGTGCTCCTTGATATTTGAATTGTCTCTTTCTGGCTTCTTGTAAGATTTTTTCTTTGACTCGAAAGCTCTTCAATTTCGCTATTATATTTCTGGGTGTTGACTTTTCTGGGTCCAGTTTAGAGGGTGTTCTATGGATCCTTTCAATGTCTATATTGCCCTCTTGTTGTAGAACTTCAGGGCAATTTTGCTGAATAATTTCTTTGAGTATAGAGTCCATGTTTTTATTAATTTCTGCCTTTTCTGGAATACCAATGATTCTCAAGTTATCTCTTCTAGACCGGTTTTCTTGGTCTGTCACTCTCTCATTGAGATATTTCATGTTTCCTTCTATTTTATCAGTCTTTTGACTTTGTTTTATTTGTCCTTGTTGTCTTGAGAGATCATTGGTTTCTAAATGTTCGATTCTAGCCTTTAAGGACTGGTTTTCGGCTCTAATGTTTTGGTTTTCCTTTTCAATCTGGTCATTTTTGGTCTTCAGTTGTCTTGTCTCACTTTCCAATTGCGAAATTCTGCCTTTTAAACTGTTATTTTCTTGCCAGATTTCTTCCATCTTCCTTAGCATTTCATTTTTAAACTCTTCCATAACTTGTGACCAGCTTTCATTTTTTTGGGGAGGTTTGGATTTTTGTTTTCCCTCCTCTGTTGTCTAGATTTTCTCTGTGTAGAAGTTGTCGAGTGTTCCAGAATTTCTCTTGATGGTCTTTTTCTTCTGGACTTCCTTATTGCTGGCCATTGTTAGCCCCGCCCCTTTTCCGCTTTGTCTTTGCACTCCGGGTCTGCCTGGGCCTTGCAAGCTTGGGGGGGGGGCTCCGGTCTCCTTGTCCTCGGGGTCAGGCCTCCTGGTAGTTCCCGGTCTGCCCCTCTGCCCGAGGCTCCTTCAGCAGTCTTTGGGGCTGCTTCCACAGCCATGCTCAGGTCTGCACCAGGTCCTCACTGGAGGTCCAAGCCTGGGCTGGAGATCGTTATTCAAGCCTAGGGCACTGCCTTTGCCTGCGCTGATGCTCTTAGGGCCCTGCTTTCACCCCCGCAGAAGGTAGTGAAAGTCTGTGGGCTGGAGATCTTTATTCGCACCTGAGGTGATGCCTTCAGTGCTTGGGAAAGGCCGAGTTTTAGGGGTCTTTGTCCTAGCCGGAGGCGGTGCCTTCACCCACGTGGGCGCTCAGGGAGAGTCCCAGCCACCTGGGGTCCCTCGTCTTGCAGCGCACAGGTAGGGGCTCAGGGGCTGCCAGTGATTTTCTGGTTGCCCCAGTCCTGTTTACCGGCTTGTGCGGTGTGGGGGGTGGGGGAGGGGCTTCTTCCTCTCGTGTTTTAGTGTGAACTGTTTCACCCCTTTAAAGTGTGGAAATGCCCCGATTCTGCGTACCTTCAATGCTGAGCCCTGTTGTGGGGTTCCTTCGTTCCTCTGGACTCGTTTTTATTTCCCCTTGAGGGGTCCTGTGTGGTTTGGTCAGGAGAGATCGAGCAGCTGCTCCTTACTCTGCCACCATCTTAACCGGAAGTCTCCTCTGCTTCTCTTAAGTGATTTTTGAAATCCTTTTTGTCCAATTTATATTTTTCTTTTGGGCTTTGTGTAATATCTGCTCATTTATCCAGGTTTTTTAAAGTTAGGCTCTGTTCTCCAGGAGGTTAGGGCATCCTCTTAAATTTCAATCCTTTCTTGAGGCTACCCTTAGTCTTATTTCTGGTTTTCTGCTGGAAGCTCTGAGAGCCACCTCCTACTGCTGATTAAATTAACCCCTGAGACTATTGATAGCTCAAATTCTAGCCTGAGTCTTGGTTGTAGGCTTTTGGTCTCACTCTGGGCTTGATCAGGTGAGGCACACAGCAGATTGCCCTGCCCTGGGGCTCTGTCTTCAACTTTTAGGAAAAAGATCAAAGGGACCCAGCTTCAGATCTACTGGACTACCCCAAAACTGGGGTCTATGTCTTCACCACAAGTCCAGGCTGGGACTCCTGGCCTCACTCTGGGTCCACACAGATCAGGTGATATATCACAGACTGCCCTGAGCTGGAATTCTGGACCTCAATGCAGGTTTGCTTGGAACTTTAAGGGGTGTGCATTGGTTTGGACTGCTGTTGACCTAGGGAGGGTCTCAGGGTCTGGATACTGGCTTGGACTCAGGTTCAGAACCTGGCACAGTATGTGTGTATATGCGTGTGCCTGTATGTGTGTGTGCATACATGGTGGGGTTGGGGGAAGAATTTGCTCCTGGCATGCTCCTTATACCTTGTTGTGGCCTCTTCCTGGCTGTGCTCCCCTCTCACCCTAGTGCCCCATTGCCCTAGCTTCTCTCTGCCTACCTTAGAGGTTGTGCGCTTCTTCTTCTTCTTTTTAACCCTTACCTTCCATCTCAGAATCAATATTGTGTATTGGTTCTAAGTCAGAAGAATGGTAAGAGCTTGGCAATGGGGGTCAAATGACATGCCTAGGGTCACACAGCTAGGAAATGTCTGAGGCCAGATTTGAACCCAAGACCTCCTGTCTCTGGATCTGGCTCTCAATCCACTGAGCCACCCAGCTGCCCCCAAGATTGTTCTCTTCTTGAAACTTGCTTCACTCTGTCGCCTTGTTGATTCTTTCACTCCTGCACTCATTTTGTGGCATTATTTTAAGATTGGTTGGAGAGAATTCTCATAGTGGTTTTGAGCTTCCCTGCTTCTACTCAATGTAATTTTAAGATTATACAAAATTATAAGAACATAGATTTAAAGCCCCCTCCAGCCTTAACCCACATTAATATTCTCAGCTTAAACAGGTACTGAATGTGTCACTCCCTCAATCTTTTGTACAGTTATCCCTTTTACTAACATATTCTTGACTTCCTCTTTCTTCCTACAAGAGGTCTGTGATTCACTCTCCCAAACCCTCCAGGACTCCAGGATCCCAACATTCCCTTGCACATATTGCTCAATAGACTCTAAGCATCCTTCCACATACCCGGGGCTAGTAACTGTCTTCTAGCTCTTATAAGCTGTGATTCCATGGAACTCCCTTGAGCTACCAACCTAGAAGACTTATTACAAACTTGCTGAATGATCTATTTCTAAGTACTGTTCAAATACAAGATACTATTATTGTGGTGACATCACCTCCCGGTTCTTGTAGGACTTTGCTCTAATAATTATCCTCTTTCTTACGTAATTTCAATCTCTTCTTCTCTACAATATGTATATTTGTATATAGATATATGAATATGTGTGAGGTTATATATATATATGCATATATATAAATATGAGAGAGAGTTTTACAAAACAATACCAAAATTGCTCTGTGTTCCCTACTATAGTTTTGTTTTCTTCTATGAATTACAAATGTTTTATTGATGCTCTTTTCTTCAAAACCCATTAACTTACTTCTCCCTACTCCCACTTCCCAAACAGAAGCACTTCATATCAAATATGCATACTCAGACAAAACAAATCAATATACTGATCATGTCTGAGAATACATGCATGTCTCCTTCTATATCTCTGGTCCATTATTCCTCTGCTAAGAGGTCAAAGTATCAATCTTGTGATGTTATGACTGGTTTATGCTTTGGGCAGAGCTCTGGGAGTCTATGTTGTTTCCTTTCATATTATTATTGTGACCATTGTAGAAATTATTCTCCCCTTTTGGTTCTTTTTGTTTTCTGTTAGTTCTTTCAAGTCTTTCCATATTACTGAGAATATGTCAGACTCATCATTTCTTTTGTCACAATAGTATTGTATTACATTCATGTACTACATTAGTCTACCCATTTCCCAAATGATAGGCATATATTTTGTTTCTAGTTCTTTCTTACAATGAAAATGCTGCTATGCATTATTCTTGTCCTTTCCATTTTTGATCTTCTTGAACACATATTCAGAATGTTAGTAATGTTGGCTCAAAGGTACATACTTTTTGCTGACATTTTTTTTTAATTTTAAACCCTTAACTTCTGTGTATTGGCTCCTAGGTGGAAGAGTGGTAAGGGTGGGCAATGGGGGTCAAGTGACTTGCCCAGGGTCACACAGCTGGGAAGTGTCTGAGGCTGGATTTGAACCTAGGACCTCCTGTCTCTAGGCCTGGCTCTCAATCCACTGAGCTACCCAGCTGCCCCCTTTGCTGACATTTTGAGCATAGTTTCAGATTGGTTTTGTGCAATGGTTAAACTTCTCAAAGTCTTTAAACAAAAACTAGGTGTCAAGTATATATTGTAGTAAAGATTTTAACTTAGATGTAAATAGATGTTAGTTGGCCTCTTCGTTTCTCTTTAATACCAAGATTCTGTTATTCTGTGAATATCTTTTTTTCATAAGCAGTAAAATCATAAGATCAGATAGTGGTCTTAGTTAAACTTTCTTTTATCTTCCCTACTCCTGTAACATAGTGCACTGGGACCAATCAGCAATTAACATATGGAAACTAAATTTAGTTTCACCTTGATAGCTCCCTGAAAATCTAGTACAATATTCTCAAAGTCACTTAATGTCTGTTGAATTAAATAGACAATTCACATTTAAATAGAACTTAAAGTTACAAAGCATTTTTCCTTTTGATACCTATTTGATGTGGGTAATATAAATATAATTTCCTTCTTACAAATAAGGAAACTGAGTCAGTCCTAGAGTATATTTATATACACATATGGTACATATATACAATTTATTTTAAGAAAGAAAGAAGTGCAGTTTCTTACCAATCCTCTTCTTGTCTTTTTGCATTTTGAGATGTTTGCGTTTATTGATGATTGCAAAATTCACTACAAAAAAAAAGGAAAAAAATTCATTTTTTTATTGTTGTGCAAAACACAATTCCATATTGGTCATGATAAAAGAAAATTTGTACATAACCAAAACCCCAAATTAAAGCCATAAATATGCTGTTGTGAAAGACAACCCCAACAGTTCTTTCTCTGGAGGTGAGAAAGACTTCTCCATCATAAGTCTTTCAAGATTGACCTAGATCATTGCATTGCTAAGAGCAAAGAAAACATTTTAAAAAGAAGTCACACAGGTAATAAATTGCCAGTTTGTCCAAGATAGGACAGCAATAGGACTGAGAACATGAATCCAGGTTCTTTGATTTCTTATTTCTTTTGTAATGAAAGAAGGTGGAAGAAGAGGAAAGGAGGAAGGAAAATATAGTAGAAGGAGAGTGGAGTGGAAGAAAAGGAAGGTGGGAGGAAGCAGTGAAGGAAAATAAGAAGGAAAAGAAAGGACAAAGAAGGAAAGAAGGGAGAGGAAGGAAAGAGAGAGAAGAAAAGAGGGAGGATGGAGGAAGGGAAAAGAAGAGGGAAGAAAGAGAGAAGATGGAAGAAGGAAAGGAAATAGGAAGGGAAAGGAAGAAAGAGGTAAAGGAGGAAGGAAAAGAGGGAAGAGGGATAAAAGAAGGTGGAGAATTTGAGAGAGTTAGCAGAGTTTACACTTACCTTACCTGTCTAGGTGGCTCCCCTCTCCCAAGATGGTGGTGGCTACTACCATGAGCCCTGGAGGCTTAGGCTTATGGGGCATGACCTACTCCCTATCAGTCTCGCCCCTCCCCTCCTCCCCTTGAATTTCAAATCAATGCTTCTTTTTACTCCTCCAGCTTCACATCATGGGGTGTTGGGGGTCTTTTTGTTTCTTCTCTGATTCCTCTATTCTGAATTCATGCCTTTTGCTCTATATATAACCAAAGCAACACCAAGTCCTGTTCATTTCTCCACAAAAAGTCTACTTCATTGAGTTAGTCCTTAACATACAGACATAGATACATACACACACACACACACACACATATATATATATATATATATA
>NW_025387358.1:0-9782 GCF_016433145.1 Gracilinanus agilis | reverse complement strand
AGAGGAATATTTAGATCTCCCACTAGTATGGTTTTACTATCTATTTCCTTCTTGAGCTCTGCCAGTTTCTCCTTTATGAATTTGGGTGCTATGCCACTTGGTGCATACATATTGAGCAGTGTTATTTCCTCATTGTTTATACTGCCTTTAATCAGGATGTAATGACCTTCCCTGTCTTTTTTAATCATATCTATTTTTACTTTGGCTTTGTCAGAAATCATAATAGCCACTTCTGCCTTCTTTTTCTCATTTGATGCCCAAAAGATTTTGCTCAAACCCTGAACCTTAAACTTGTGTATGTCCACCCGCCTCAGGATTGTAGTGATTTCATCTGGATGTAAGCCAGGGGCTCAGCAATTGAGGTTAGGTTGCCAACCCTGCCCCCAGGGATTACTTTGTTGATTCTGCTCAGTTTGCTCTGTTCCTGCTCAGTTTGCTCTATAAGTTTGTTTACTTATAGTGGTGGGTCTGAGGCTAGAGATGTCAGAAACTTTCCTCTCTTGTTTTCACAAGCTGTTCAGCTTCACTCTGAACTCACATCTGTTTTTGCTACTTTTAGCTTTGATTCTGTGGGATTGTTTTTGGTTGTTTGGGAGGGGGTTATTAGGAGGGTAAGAAAGCTTCATGCCATACTGCAACATCTTCTTGATAATGTTCTTTCCATTGTCTCACATTTCTAATTGTCTAAGATATCTTGATCTGAATATCCTATAGATATCTTAAATTGAATGTATCCAGAAGTGAATTCAGAATCTTTTCCTCCAAACTTTACCCTCTTCCAAACTTCCTTATTACTGTCAAAGGCATTACTAACTTCTGAGTCACCTAGGTTCATAACTTAGATGTCATACTCAATTTGTTGCCCTCTTTCACCAATTGCAGTAGGTAAGAGTTAATAGTATTAAGACTATATGTTGGCCTTTGCAGAGAGAAGAGTCATCTCTTCATGAGAAACTGGAGTGAAGGAGAAGGTTGTAGAGAAATGAGAGAAGAAGAGAAAGATGAAGGAGTTTACAGAAAGTAACCTTGATTTTTTTTTCATGTGAAATGTGAGGCAAGATTCTCAGCTAGGGGGTTCAAAAACCAGCCTCCTAGAATATGTAATAAATTTGGACTACATGAACCTTAAAGAAGAAAGGTTCTTTAAAGTGATGTCAGAAGAGAAAGAGTATGGTAGTGGCAATAGAAAGCAAAAGTATTCTAATTGACTCACCTAGAAGAGTATGAAAGAAAGTATAACAAATCTGGGAAGGTCAGAGATGTAGTGTCATCCACTGGCAACCAGGTCTTAGTGAGTAGCAGAAAATGAAAGCAATGGCAAAGAGAGAAGTTCAAAGTGAAAGGAAGTTTGTTAATCATGCATTGGACCTCTAGAGGGGCACATTGGAAGGGGCTAGAAGATCTAGGGTATGACATTTTAAGGGAGGTGGATGAGAAGCGAACAGCTAAGGTTGGGGAGAAAAGTTTTGTTCTTCAGCAGTCAGTGGTTCTGTGTCTCTGAGATGAAAAAGAGTGAAAATAAATAGGAATATGCTAATCTGTGGGGAATGAATCCAGATGTAGTATCAGAGGATAGATAGGCAATAGAAGGTTAGGATTTGGGAGGAAAAGATACTTCAATAGCCATAGATTTTAGCTAAGGCCAGAAACGTCATTATTACATGCTCAGTGAGGCTATGTCTGGCAGATTCCATCAGAGAATCAAGAATAGTGTTCAAAAAAACTATCTGGTGGAATAAGAGAATAAAAGCTATTTATCCAAAAAAGCCCAATGATGAAAATTCTCAGTTTGAATTCTACATTGATATTACCAGAAGAAATATTGTCCTGCATCACTTCCAGCATGAATTACCCCTCTTCTTATTTGCTCTGGCCACATGTGTTTCCTATATGTGCATTTCCATATGTACATCCTGGCCATGCATTTTCCAGACCTTTGTCCATCATTC
Source organism: Gracilinanus agilis (assembly GCF_016433145.1). Taxonomy (NCBI): domain Eukaryota; kingdom Metazoa; phylum Chordata; class Mammalia; order Didelphimorphia; family Didelphidae; genus Gracilinanus; species Gracilinanus agilis. The sequence continues at coordinate 7,833 of NW_025387358.1, read as the reverse complement.
CCAATGATTGTGTGTGTGTGTGTGTCTGTGTGTGTGTCTGTGTGTGTGTGTGTGTGTGTGTGTGTGTGTGTGTGTGTGTTGGAGAGAATGTGCTCCAGATTTATAGGGGAAATTTTTTATTCAATCAATTAATAAGAATTTATTAATTTATAATAAGGCTTATTATGTGTTATATACTGGGGATACAAAGACAAAATTAAAACAAGGAGCTTATTAGAGAAAACAAAACAGATGGACCACTATATATAGGTAGATGATAGATAGATAGATAGATAGATAGATAGATAGATAGATAGATAGATAGACAGATAGATAGACAGACAGACAGATATGGTAATTTATGTGTTGGGGAAGGAGGATTGGAGGCATTAACCCCTGGAGGGATCAGAAAAGGCTTTGTATAGAAGTTGATGCATGAGCCTTAAGTGTTAAAATAAACTAGAAATTCTAAAACACATAAGTAAGGAGAGAGTACATTCCAGGAATGGGTAACAGTAGTCCAAAAGCATAAAGATGGAGTGTGGTATACAAGAAGACCAGTTTGGTTTGACCATTACGGGTAGTAATGTGTAATAACACTGGAAAGGTAAGTAGTGGCCAGTTTCTAAAAAGCTTTGAATGCCAAATGGTAGAGTTTTTATTTTATTCTAGAGATGACAGGGAACTGCTGGAGTTTATTAAAGAAGGAAATGAGGGGCAGCTAGGTAGCTCAGTGGATTGAGAGTCAGGCCTAGAGGTCCTAGGTTCAAATCCGGCCTCAGACACTTCCCAGCTGTGTGACCCTGGGCACCATTGCCCACCCTTACCATTCTTCCACCTATGAGCCAATACACAGAAGTTAAGGGTTTAAAAAAAAAAGAAGGGAATGAGATGGTCAGGCCTGTGCTTTAGGAAAATAATTTTGGTAGCTATATGGAGTATGAATTTACATAGTGAGAGGCTTAAGGTAAGGAATGAAATTATAAAGCTGATGCGACAGTACTAGAGAGAGGTTAGAGGGCTAGAACTAGTGTGGTGGCTGTGCAAGGGATTTAGATGTGAAAGATACTGTTAAAATAAAAATTATAAAATTTAGCAACTAAGAGTTATGTGGGTAAGGGAGAATGAGGGATAGAAGATATCATTGAGGTTGAGGACTTTTGATCTTGGCCAAAATAGAGAAGATTGGAAGAGGATGAGTTTGAGAGGAAAGATAATGAGTTCTCTTTTGCCTGTTTAGTTTACTATACCTATGAAACAAAAATTTTAAATGTCCAATAGACATTTGGTGATAAATGTGCTCCATGTTTATGGGAAAAATAAGAAAGAGGCTAGGTTTGGGAGTAATCTATAGATCTCAGAATCCTCTGCACAGAGATGATAATTAAACCCATGGGAGATCATGAGGTCACCAAGTCAGAGAGTCAGCTACTTTTCTCACTTTGCTACTTCATTAAATGTCTTTCCTTTTAACTAATTGTACTCTCTGGCTGACTTAATAGTAAATACATCAGCATGAACTCATGAACTATTGTTTTAGTGGAATGCAAATCTACAAAACAGCTTGAACCTGGGCAAATGTCTCTGGATAACCTATCCTGTTAATAGAATATGCCCCCAAGTGACAAAGTAGTGACACCCCTCCCCCTTCTGCTCATAAGTCAAGAAGAAGTTCTGTTCCTTAACTCTCTCATTTTTCCTCTCTCAGACTTAATTTCTTCCCTATCTAACATAAAAATAATCAATAAAGTCTCTTCCAGTGATGAGATTCAGAATTGCCATCTTTCTCTATATCTCTTCAAGGCAGCATCTCCATATTGCAATTCAGTAAGGCATTTGGGCTTATAAGAAACAAAGATGACTTGGTTTTCTGGCACTGGTCCCATCACCAAAGGGGGGAAGGGAATACCTACAAAGAACACCATACAACCTAATTCCATTAGAAGGCAAAGGGACCAGAGGGAAAGTAGGAGAGAGAAAAAGAAAATTTTTCTAAAAGACCAGATCATCAGGGTTGAGCATCCAGGAGCTGAAACTACTGTTGTTCTCTAATGCCTTCAAAAAATATAGATAGGGCAAGTTCTCACTCTCAGGCACATATCCTATTTTCTTCTGAAGGAACTCTCTCTTCCCTTTCCCTACTCCCTTGCATGTATGCCAGCAGAATAGAGGGCATTGTTTAGTAGACTTGGGAGCTTTGCCAAGATTAAAGGATAATCAAAGAAAATCTAACTCTTCATTATGTCTTTTTTTTATTTGAGTCCAAAACTAGGGTAGCTCATTTAGAAGAAACCTTAGAGCAATGGGGTCCCTAAACTTATAAATTTTATTTTTCATTTACTACTTTATTTTTGACATTCTTTTTCCATTTTAATTTTAAGTTCCACAACTGCTTGATCACATGGTTCGATGGGAATATGATTGGGGATGTAGACTCTAAATCAGTGGTTCCCAAACTTTTTTGGCCTACTTTTCCAGCAAAAAATATTACTTAGCCACCTGGAAATTAATTTGTTTTGATTTTAATAGCAATTAATAGGAAAGATAAATGTACCTGTGGCCATCACCGTCTCCCTGGATCACTGCAGCACTCACCAGGGGGCAGTAGCACCCACTTTTGGGAATCATTGCTCTAAATGATCACCCTAGTACAAATACTAATAATATAGAAATAGGTCTTGATCAATGACACATGTAAAATCCAGTGGAATTGTTCATTGGCTATGGGAGTGGGGTGGGAGGTGGGGAGGGAAAGAACATGATTTATGTCACTATGGGAAAATAGTCTTAATTAATTAAATAAATAAGCAAATTAAAATTAATAAATTAATTGATTTTGAGTTCCAGATTCTTTCTCTCTCTCTCTCTCTCTCTCTTTCTCTCTCTCTCTCTCTCTCTCTCTCTCTCTCTCTCTCTCTCTCTCAAAAAAGACAAACAATGTCATTAATTATACATATGAAATCATGCAAAACTGTTTCCATATTAGTGATATTACAAAAAAAAGCAGAAAAGTATTTTCAATTTATGACTTCAATTTTCACTCAGAGTTCATTAGTTCTCTCTCTGAAAGTGGATGGCATTTTTTCATTATTAGTTCTTTGAAATTGGCTTGGATCACTGTATTGATCATAGTGGCCAAGTCTTTCACAGCTGATAATCATTATACCATTGCTGTTACTGTGCACAATGATCTCCTGGTTCTTCTCATTTTATTTTGCATCAGTTTATAGAGGTCTTGCAATATTTTTTTCTGAAACCATTCTTCTAAAGAACAATAATACTCTATCACAACCTTATGCAACAACTTGTTTGGCCATTCTACAACTGAAGAATATCCTTTCAATTGTTAATTCTTTGCCACCACAGAAAGAATAACTAATTTATTGACTTCTGGGTTAAGATGACTGCAGAGTAGAAGCAGGGCCCTTAACTCTCCTAACCACCCCATACATAATCCCTCGAAAGGACACAAAAACTAAATCCAGATGAATGAAGGGACCCCACAATAGGGCACAGCATTGAAGGTATGTGGGATTTGGGCATTTCCATGCTCTAAGGGAGTGAAATAACTCCCACTAAAACACAAGTTAATTGATTACACACACATACACACACACACACCTACAGTGCCAGAGCCAGCACACAAGAGTCAGAACAAGTATGGGGCATTCACTAAGTTCTTGGCAGCTAACTTGGACCACCAGGGGCTTACTCATGAGAGCAGCAAGACTTAAGACCCCAAGAGGCTAAAGAACGTGGACTTTGAGCTCGGATCTTGAGCGCGGACCATGGGCACAGACCTAGAGTGTAAAGGTGACAGACAGTGGAAGCAATGCTCTGAGACTTGTAAAGGAGCCTCAGGCAGAGGAGCAAGCTGGTGAGCAAACTCTGGGGTCTTGGCAGCTGACTGGGACCACCAGGAGACTTGACCCTGAGAACAGTTAGACTTGAGACCCCAGGAGCCTAAAGAGCACATACCTTGGGCTCGAGGATAAAGCTGAGAGTGGCCTTAGACATTTACTAGTGTTCCTGGCCAAGTCATTAACTTATATCTGCCTCAGTTTACTCAACTTTAAAATGGGGAATGATAATAGCATTGACCTCCCAGGGTTGTTGTGAGGATCAAATGAAATAATATTTATAAAGTGTTTTATACAGTACCTGGCACATAATAGGTAGTTAATAAATGCTTGTTCCTTTCCTTCCTAAGTGATAAGATACAAAGAAAGTTAAAAAATAATTCCTGCTTTCAAAGAGCTCATAGCCCAATGTGGTAAACAACATACAAATTATATGTACAGAATAAATTGATGATAGTCTTAGTGAAAAGACATTAAAATTTGTGTGTGTGTGTGTGTGTGTGAATGTGTTCAACCTATTTTTATTCCATGCAGATGAAAGTGAGATTCATGGAATCCCTAATACCATCCTACATAGACACCCAACCTTCTTAATGTTTATATAACCTTTATCTCATAAACCCCTATTATTCAAGGTAGTAAGTTATTTTTCCTTCCTCTTTATTCCTAAATATATTCCTCTGTTCCTCTCATTTCCTTCTTTTCCCAAAACCATCAAAACAGTACAGATTTAACTTTAGGTCCTTTGCCTATCTTAATTAACTTTTTCTATGACCCTCGAAAACATTAGAATTCTTATGTACTATAAGTGTATCCCAAAGAGATTTTTTTAAAAGAACATATATATACAAAAATATTTGTAGCAGCTCTTTTCCATGGTGATAAGAAATTGAAGAGATTCCTGAACAAGCCGTGGTATATAAATGTGAGAGAATAAAATTATGCTCTTAGAAAAGGTTTCAGAAAGCCCTGGAAAGACTTATGTGAACTGCTACAAAGTGAAGTGAGTAGAACCAGGGAAACATTGTAGATAGTAATAGCGATGTTACAAGGATGATCAATCAGGAAAGACCTGGCTACTCTGCAATCACCCTAGACAATTCTAAAGGACTCAATGATGGAATCTGAATAGTTTGAAGTAAGATGGTTTTCTTTATTTTTCTTGCTTTTTTTGTAACATGGTTAATATGGAAATGTGTTTTTCATAATTTCACATGTATAATTGACATTATATTATTTGTCTTTTCTAGAACTAGGAAAAGTTGGGAAGAGAAGAAATTGAAGCTGAGAGATAAACTGCAAGACTATTATAATAATTAAGGAGAATAATATGACCTGGACTACAGTAGTGAACACTGAGTGGAGAGAAAAGGATAGATGTGGGGGATATTAAGGAGATAGATTCAAAAAGACTTAACATTTCAAGTTTTGTTCTACTGTAATCTGAAAGGAGGAAAATGACCCTTCTAATTTTCTCAATGTTTTATCAAATTTCTCCAAAAAAACAATAATTTCCTTTGAAAAATAAACAAGTAAGGGGGAAACTAGGTGGCTGTGTGGATTGAGAGCCAGACCTAGGAAAGTCCTGGGTTCATGTCTGGCCTCAAACACTTCCTAGCTATGTGACCTTATACATGTCACTTAATTCCCATTGTCTATCCTCACTGCTCTTCTCCCTTATTTTAAGGCAAAAAGGAAGGGTTTTTAGAAAGGATGGAAGGAAGATAAGCAAGTGAATTCTATAATCCCATAAGTAGGATGGTGAGCTGCTAGAACAGTGGGAGTGAAGGGGCCAGCAAGGCCCCTAGCATCCCCCTTCCTTTCTTCTTCACTTCCACAGGCCCCTTAATAGCATAGACTTAGCAGAGTCCCTGGAAAGACCCAAGGGAATGGACTTAGAGACCTGCACAGCTGGAGCATGCCTTTACATGGAACGGGCCTAGCCTCTAGCAAAAGAAGGCCCAGTGGAAGAGGCCACAACCCCTTGGCTAGAGGCAGGGCCCAGTCACCTTCTCAACTAGAAGTTCAGAATTGATGATGTTAGCAAATGGTCATACAGGACAATGGCTAAGGATTGAGGCTCAGGCCCCATTACTTTCACATAGCTACATAGGTCATAGTTACTTCATTAGGGTATGATCATCAACAAAAGGATCTTGCCCAGTCTAGTTTGATTAAGATTTCCTCTGAACTTGAAGAGTTTATTGAAATAGATAAAGCACCTGACACAATATCTAGCAAAGAGTATATGTTTAATAAAAGCTTGTTGATTGATTGATTAATTAAGGCAGTTTCTTCTGGCTTAGATCATCTTTGGCAGTTTTAAACACCCAGAGGCAGAGACTTTGAGGTAGAAGAGGTAGGTCACTGGGTTGAGGCATCTTAGGACATGAGTTCAACCTCAAGCAAGACATTTCCCCTTTTTGGGCCCCAAATAAATTTTTCAGCCATATGGCCATATCTGTCTAGGCACAATGCAATCTAACCATTCCAGGCTCTCATTGTCCAAGCTTTGAGCCTGAGTTATGGCCTCTTACACCAGCAGGAGGGTGAGGTATGGGGTGGGGGGGGTAAGGGGGGGAAGGAGACTGTAAATAGAGAGGGCTGTTTACCCTTGTGGTAATGGAGGAGGGGAAGGATATAAAAGGGTTTCTGAGCAGTTTGTTTAACTTGCTGCTAATCCCCTCCTAGCTGATTAAAGTTTTGCCTAATTCTAGACAAAATTAGCAGTATTTTATGTTTAAAAGATTTCTTGATTTGGTATCAAAACCCATAGGTCTGAATCCCAGTTTAGCCACTTACTTGTGAGCTTGAAGAAGTCACCTCATACCTCTAGGTTTCTTTTTCCCCATCTTTACTTGACATCTGTTCCATTAAGGTAGTTTGAACACAGACTTTTTGCTATGAAAAGTTTGCTGGTTAAGGATGGGAGGCTCCTATTCTTTAGTTAAGCCCCAAGGGCACAACAACAAATATTTCCAGCTTGGGGAGCATTGGTTTTGGTGAATAGCTTTGGAGGAAACTCCACCCATATTTTTTATTGTTTTTGAAAAAGTTCATTTCTGCCAAGAGTGGGGAAAAATAAGAACCACCTTCTTTTCTCCTGGGGTTTAATATTTTGTTGTTTTTAAATGTTGAAATCATTTTTACCAATATCTTTTTGCATCACTTATAATACTCAATGTATATTTTCCTCTCTCTTCATTTCTCTTCCCCTTTCCTTTTGCCTTTCCTACTCAGAGTGAAATCCCATATAACAAAGAATAAAAATGGTGGGGAGGAAAAAGCAAAACAAACCAAACATCAAAAGAATCCAGCAGTGTTCCAAATGCCTAATTCCCCACCCTTATAAAGGAGAGAGGGAAATACTTTCTTTAAAAGGTAATATGTCCTTCCGGGTTAAGATGGCGGCAGAGTAAGAAGCAGCTCTAAACCTCTCCTGACCGAAACACACAAAACTCCTCAAGGGGACATAAAAACAAGTCCAGACGAACGGAGGAACCCCACAACAGGGCACAGCGTGGAAGGTACGTGGAATAGAGACATTTCCAAGCTAAAAAGGGCTCTCACTCAAGCGCGAGCTGAGCAACCGCCCCACCCCCACCCCCTCCACACTCACCTATAGCTCTGAACCCAGCTAAAAAGAAATAGAGCAAGTTTGGGGCACCCATCGAGTCATCAGCAGCTCCGGGACCTGTTCCTGAGAGCAGCAAGACTTAGGACCCCATTAAGTCAAGAACGCACGCGAAATTTGAGCGCGCGCGCGCTGGAGCGGACGCTGGGAGCGGAGCGCCAGCTGAGCAGAGGCGTGGGTGCCGGCTGAGCAGAGGCGTGGGTGCCGGCTGAGCAGAGGCGTGGGTGGAGGTAAACACAACCAGGAACTAAAGCCTAAGTGGGGAACCAGTGCAGACTGGTATACGACTGTGGAAGTAGCTCCCTGAGACTTGTAAAGAAACCTCCTGCAGAGGTTCAAGCAAGGGAATCCACCAGGGGG
>NW_025387357.1:0-3393 GCF_016433145.1 Gracilinanus agilis | reverse complement strand
AGGGAGGAAGGAAGGAAGGAAGGAAGGAAGGAAGGAAGGAAGGAAGGAAGGAAGGAAGGGAGGAAGGAAAATTTATTAAGCACTTACCATGCAAAAGCACTGTTCTCAGGAAATATGTCCAAAATGCAAGACTGTCTTTATCTTCAGGGAGCTTTTATTCTAATAGAGGAAGACACATGGTGAGTGGTGGCCAGGGGAGAATGGTATCATCAAAGAAGTCACAGAAATAGGGATTGGAGTCTTAGTGCAGTATGCAATTTCCAGTAGCAATTGCCAAGTCTTGTCAATTCTGCCTCCACAAATAATGTCCTCCTCATCTTCTTTCCAGATGACTGAATGTGGTAGCACTGATTCCATTTTTTTCCCAGAGGTGTGAATGGAGGGAGAAGGGGGGCAGTAACAAGGGAAGCACTCAGTGGCAAGGTAGATGATGAGATGCCTGTTCCATCAGGGCTGCCTTTTTATCTTGGTGGTTATCTAGGAGGTAGCATGCTACAATGGGGAAAGCTCTGGCTCTGGAGTCAGAAGACTTGAGTTCAAATCCTTCCTCTCATGTTTGCTACCTGTGTGATCTTGAGCAAACCAGAACTTCCTTAAGCCTAAGTTTATTTGTCTATAAAATGAAAGATTTGCCTCTGAGCTATGATTCTACATTATTAGCCTCAGATTCTTCTTCTGTAAAATGAGGAAACTGGACTAGATGATCTTTCTAAGTTCTTTCCTAGCTCTACAATCTATGAGTCACCCTCTGGAGCCTCTCCCATTTCAACATGCCCAATTTCATTTTACTTCCCACATTTCATAGACAGGCGCACACAGACACACACACAGACACACACACAGACACAGACACAGACACACACACACACACACACACACACACACACTCAAATAAACAAACACATAAAATATTCTTCAGCAAAGGAGAATATGACCAAAATACCTTATTAACTGAGCTCCTACCTCCTTCCACCTTTCCCCATCATTTCTATGTTGCGATTCGACAACCCCGCAAGGGAAGATTTAACAAGGTGTCACTGTAGTGATACCATCTCGTTGTTTCCCAGAAGTGAACTGTGAAGTTAATTTGAGTAGAATGGTAGTTGGGTCTCTGAGCAGGCACAGGCGGGCCTGATTTACTGGCCAATGACTTTCCAGCCCATTGGTGAATTCCCCATTTACAAGCAGCCCTTCCTCCTCGTTGAGTTTATAAAGCTGTCCTCCCTGTGGCCACGGGAAATAAGATCAATGTTGATTTGACTGAGAACCCAAAGACCCACTGCTGCCTTGCAAGGAGTGGGAACCATTATCTGGGACTGAAACTTACTGCATCCAAACACGCACAAAGAAACCAGAGGGATCAGAGTACTCACGGGAACCAAGGGGAATGTGTAAGGAAATGGAAAAGAGGCTGAGGCTAAGGCACTCTTAAAACAAAGTTAGCCAAACACTGGGAGGGGAAATTGAAATCACTAAGACAAAAGAGTTTGGATAGGTACTTAAAATCCCCAGAGAAGTAACGATTGAACTGTTGGCTGTTTTGTCTTGTTGTGATCCGCTACAACTCTTCTGGCCAATATAGACCTGTACTGGATCTCTTTTGCTTCCATGGGGAAGCCTTATTAATGTCCTGAAAGGTTAGGTTTTCGAAAAGGCCTGAAGCAGTGCCCTCAGTCAGAGTTGTGGAATTCTTCATCTCTTCCCTCTCCCTCACTCCCAGAGCCATTCTGTTGCCAAGTGTTATCTATTCTATCTATATACCATCTCTCCCATCATCCCTTTCTCTCCACTGCCCCAGTTCAGGCCCTCATCACTCCCCCAGGGACTACCACGATAACCTCCTAATTGGTCTGCCTGCCTCTAGTCTCTCCCCTCTTCAATATATCATCCACACAGCTGCAAAATTGATATTCATAAAGCATAGGTCTGATGGTTTCATTCCTGTGATTAAAAGCTTTCGGTGGCTCCCTGTGGATAAGGAGAAGATGGTTTGGAAAGAGGAGAGACTTGAGGCAGAGAAACCAAATAGGAGGCTATTAAAATAGACCAGGTGAGAGCTGAAGAGGACCGGAACTAAACAAATTAAGCCACTGGGTAAGTGGAAAGGAAGGGAATGTTTGGGAAGGTGGTGGTATAGACATAGAAATGGCAAGATCTGGCACTGAACCATATATTTGCAGGTCTAATTAGAGGGTTATTAAAGAACAAGTCCAATGCCTTCGTTTTACAGATGAAGAGAATAAGATCCAAAGAGGTTAATATCCAGAGTCATTAATCAATAAGAATCAGAGAAAGGATTTGAACCTATGTCACGCTGACTCTAAGACCAGTTCTTTATCTGCTGCATGCCTCTCTGGTGTGAGAGTGAGAGTGAGGTGTCAGGAATGATTCCAAGGTTACAAATACAGGATCCTGGAAGAATGAAGTCTTCAGTACAGAAGAAGTGATAAGGGGAACCCCTGCCCCATTCAATTAGTGCTTTTATTAATTTAGTATTACTGAACTACCTTTCAGTTGATACTCACCTTCAGTACAGAACCATCTAACTTTATGGAAAGTGGCCCCTTCATTCAAAGACCCTTGCCCTATAATCTCAACCAGCTGATTGGAAGACTCATCAGGCTGAGCAGAAGTTCTCCCACTCACCCATTATCCTTGTGAAAATCATTAGGCTAAATGCCTGAGCTACAGAGAGGAGGATTTGAATCCAGGCCTCCCCTAGCTCCAAATTCAACCCATGTTTTCCATACCAGTGGTTCCCAAACTTTTTTGGCCTACTGCCCCCTTTCCAGAAAAAATATTACTTAGCCCCTGGAAATTAATTTTTTAAAAAATTTAATAGCAATTAATAGGAAAGATAAATGCACCTGTTGCCATCACTGCTTCTCTGGATTGCTGCAGCACCCACCAGGGGGCGGAAGCGCCCACTTTGGTAATCACTGTTCTATACCATACAATTCAAAGGTCCAGGGAAATTTTCCCATGTTTACATAGGTCAGAAGTAGCAGAGGCAAGATTCAAACCATGAGCCATCTGGTTCCTGATCCAGAGATGAGTGGGACTGTGGATGTCTGAAAAAGTTTTAAAGTACGGACCCAGACTGGCAATCAGAATTTAGGTAGGTGGGTTTTGGCCCATTTGGGGCATCTGTTCAATGCTTTCCTGGGAAGCAGCTCTTGGCTTTCTTCAGGTCTACAACTATTTAAAGCCAATGACTAAAAAACTAAATGTTGGCAGCAGCAGTGAATTCTGCACATTGTAACTCCACTCTCCAAACATCGATTTCTTTAATTGTCCAATAAGCCTGGAGAACTTTCAATGAAATCCAAGCAGACTCTTCCTGTCACAAAGATGCCCTCTAACCTAACCCTCCCTCTCACCCCTATCAAAAGG
>NW_025387356.1:0-1991 GCF_016433145.1 Gracilinanus agilis | reverse complement strand
CCATATCTGTGTAAATTTCATCTAGCTTACTTCGATTTTGGTCATCTCTGTCTTCCCCATTGCCATTTCTACTTTCGCTTCAAGTTAAATTCCATCAGAATGTTAGCTTTTCTTAAGGGAAGGGTTTATGTTTTTGACTATTTTAAAAATACTTTGTGTATGTATCCCCAATGCAAACTATAGTGCCTGACAGAGTAAGTTGTATTTTTTTTAAAAGTTTGTTCCCTGATAGAATGACTCCAAAACTATGAGATCTTTATTTAAAAGATAAGGAAACTGAGGTCAAGAGAATGTAAATTACCTACCCAAGATCTCACAGATAATCAGTGTCAGAATAAGGACTGAAAAAAAGGCTACCCAGGCCAGTTTTTTTTTTCCCCATTCACAATATTGTCTTACTTACATGTGATGAATCCAATGTTAATTAAATGGTTAACACTAATTTCACAGTTTATTGGAAAATATACTGGACATGGAATAAGAAGATCTATAGGTTCTTCAGACATTAATCATGTATGTAAACTTAAGCAAGTTACTTGACCTCTCTGGGCCTAAAAAAGAAAGTTGAATTGACTCACAGGATTTTAGAGGGGAAAAAACGGACATTAGAGATATTCTAGACTAGGAGTTCTCAATTGTTTTTGTATCATTGACTCCTTGAGCCATCTAGTAAGGCCTTTGGACTCTTGCCAGTCATGTTTAAATGTATAAAATGAAACACATGTGGTTAAAAAGGCAATGAATTGTACTGAAATTTAATTAACAAAATATTTTTAAAACCAAGTTCATGGAACCCAGGTGACAAATCCCAGATTCAGGAAAATCTTCCCACTTTTTAGATGTGGAAAGTAAGGCCTAAAGAGTTAAAGTGACTTTCTTAAAGTGACCCAGTCTAGAAAGGAATAAGTCTGGGATTTGAACTCATGTTATCTGACTTCAAATCCAATGCTCTTCCCTCTATCCCACTGGAAGATGCTTCAGGTCCATTTAACATCCAACGTTCTCCAGTTCTGATCTGTGGGACACACAGTAAGAGTGAGGAGGAAAACGGCTGTGCCTACAAAGACAAAGCTAAAATTAACACTGGAGGCCAAAATAGCCCTTGTGATTTAAGATTTTCTTTCCCCCAAAAAAATCAATTTAATGAGCTAAAGAAAAACTCATATAAATGGAAAAAATTTTCCATGCAGGTGAGCCAAAGTTACTTTTTTATTATAATTGGGATGATGTTGTTTATCTGGTAAGTTAACATATAAAGGTCATTTTATATTTGGTTTTTTGAAAAGCAGAGCATAAAATAAGCTAACATTAGAAATCAGCCTCGTTCCAATTTATTTTTATAGCATTGTGGAAAATAACCCAAGCTCAAAGTATAGAAATTCAAGAACTAAGACTTAAATCCCAATGGAAAAAAAAGGGTTCCATAAACAGATGTGATCATGGATTCAAAGTTTATTGGCTAGTGACAAAAAGAAAGAAAGAAACCCACCACGCTGCCAACTCAGTAACATTTTAATTTATAGACCTCTATACCAAAGAGCCTTCGGGCACCTTGAACAAAAATGACTAAAACCAACATTTGCCATTACTAAATTCTATTATCAAGCAAATTACTAAAACCAAAATTCATATCTGCCTCATTCTCCCGACACACTGGGGCATGGCCAGTGCCTGACTATAGAGAAAGGCTTCCTTCTTCCACGGAAGCCAGGACTGACCTCAAACTGGACATGTACCGGCTTGAGGGCAAATCCATCATTGACATGGTGGTCTGCTTCAATTTCCCTGTGAGTGTGTGACTCTCTCCAGCTCTGTTTCTGGGTCTCTGGGTCTGTCACACACTTGTACTCCTTAATTCTCTCTTCCTTTCTCTCCCTCTCTCTTCCTCTCTCTCTGTCTCTGTCTCTGTCTCTGTCTCTGTCTCTCTCTGCCTCTGTCTCTGTTTCTCTGTCTCTCTCTCTCTCTCTCTCTGTCTCTCTCTGTCTCTCTCT
>NW_025387355.1:0-2115 GCF_016433145.1 Gracilinanus agilis | reverse complement strand
TATCAGTTTTGTGTTGTGTTTTGTGTTCTCTTTATGTACTGTGCATGCAAAATACTTCTGTTTTCAAAGTTGTCCATTTTCTTCATGTTGTCTGTAGATTTCTCTTGTATGCTATGTACTGTGGTTGCATTTTCCCTAAAGTTTGAGGTTAATTTGTGTTTTTGTGGTATCACCACACCAGTTTTATGTAAATCATTTCCTTCTGTCCTCTTCTTTGTGCAATTGTCCATTTTTGCAAAGTTCAAAGTTTAAAAGTTTTTTCACAAAGTCTTTTCAAATATTCTCTTCTTATGTCTTTTTTCTTGGTGATTTTCTCGATATTCTTTTCTTCTCTTGATGCTTTTCCCTTCTCTGTTTCTCCATCACATGTTGGACAGGCTCTCTGGTCCGGAAGCAGGAACAGAGTGGATTGTGATGCTTTGTCAGTAATGTCAATCAATTGTGTGTGTGTGTGTGTGTGTGTGTGTGTGTGTGTTATATGCACTTTAAGATGTTTTGCAATGATGTTTTGTGTTTTGCAATGATTTTGAATTTCAATTCTCAGTCCTCAGCACTTTCTGTAATTTGTCTATCTTGAACTGTTTCTGGGTGTTCTGCATTTGCATGTTTTTTTCAGGTTTCATGTGGGTCACATGGAACCATGAATCTTTTCCTTCTACTTTTATACTTGTTGGGTAGTGAGCAAAATTTGATAGGGTCCTAACCATTTGGGGTCTGTTACTGATTTTCTTGTGAAGTTTCTTATGTACACTTTGTCTCCTGGTTTTAAATTATGCAAGTCATAATCAAGGGGAACTCTCTGTTGAATCAGATCAAGTTCATAGAGTTCTTTGTTGCAGGGCCTGGATATATTTATGCAGTTCACAATCTGCACCCAGAATTGAGACATAAGGGGTTTCATGAGCCCTTCCTTGCCAAACAGGTTGGTCATATAGCATTTAAAATGGAGAAAGAAGCAAGTCCCCACTAGGTTTGCTTCTCAGAAACCATAACACTATTAGCAAAGCATTTGTCCACTTTAGATGAGTTTCTGTGCAGACTTTTCCAATAAGTGTCTTTATTTCTCTGTTGAATCTTTCCACCTGCCCAGTGCTTTCCAGGTGATAAATGGCATGATAATTCCCTTTTAATCCTAGATTCTTGTAGACTTCTTGGAGTATTGCATGAGTAAAATGACTCCCTCTGTCTGAGCCGATACCATTGGATATGCCAAATCTATGATTTCCTTCATTAGGGATTTTATCACGAACGCTGCATTGTTCTTTTTGGCAGGGAAAACCTCTGGCCACCTTGTCAATTGGTCAATTATGACAAGTGCATATTTGAATCCTTTATCTTTGGGCATGCATATATAGTCTATTTGCAAGCATTCAAATGGACTGTATGCCAAAGGTCAGCCTCCCAGACCTTTTTTTCTACAAACTTCCTGATTGAATTGCAAACCAATCTTGCATTTTTGGCAAACTCCTATGGCATAGAGGGAGATTTCAGGTGCTAACCAGAAACTTCGTACTGAATCAATTAATTCCTGGGTGTCATAATGCCCTTTTTCATGAATGGCATTGCAAACTGGGTAGTATAGAGCTTTTGGCAAGATGGGTTTGCCTAGCTCAGAGAACCATATGCTAGTTTGGCCCCTAGATTTTTCTTCCAGTCCTGAACTTACCATGGGCTATAGGCTTGTTTTAAATTGTCCTCTTCCACAAGGGTGAAATGTATAAAAGGCTCACCAATAAAAATAAAAGACAATACAATTATCACCAATAAATATAAAAGGCAATAAAATTATACTTTGTAATTTACTGCAGAAGAAATAGTTCTTGCATACACAACTTGAATTATGCCAATATGACTTTGGTAACATCTTCTAAGGCAATAGTGAATCTAAGTCAAAGTCTAGGGCTAGGGCTAGGAATGATGGGGCAAGTATTCTAAACAGTGAGATAAGTCAAATAAACTTCCTGTAAAATCTACCTTGTTAATTTATAAAAGGTTGCATAAATGATATACAAGTACTGTCACTACTTTGAAGTAAATATCCCAAAGTGCTAAAATCTCTAATAAGGTACACTATATATCACTACATATATATGTATATGTATATATATATATATA
>NW_025387354.1:0-2517 GCF_016433145.1 Gracilinanus agilis | reverse complement strand
GAGAGAGAGAGAGAGGGAGAGAGAGAGAGAGAGAGAGAGAGAGAGAGAGAAACACACACATTCCTGGCATTGAGCCTGGATGCTCATTGGGGCCCCATGGTGGCAGTTCCAATAATCTGGCTGTCTCCTAGAGCAGAGGGAGTTCCCAGAATAAGACTGGATACTGGGAGACTGGGATGGGATTCTATTTTCCCCTCCTTTCCTTCTTTTTTCCCCTCCTTCCCTTCTCTTCCAGCTCAGGGATCTTTCTTTCCTTCTCTCCAGTGTAAAATCATTGAGTTGAGAGGAGCTTGATAATTCATCCCATTTGCCTCTTCCATTTTATAGATGAAGAAACTGAGCACCAGTAAGGGAAACAATGATTTAATAGCAGAATTAAAGACTCTCTCACAGGTCTCTTGATTCCTGATCCAGTGAGTTGTCCCAACATCTCAGGGATGGTGTGAAAAGGATTTGACAAGAGGGATTCAGAAGGAATTCTGGCTTCCCCTCCCCAAGCCTAATGTTACACCAGCTTGGCCCTTAGTATAGTTCTGGCCTGAAGTTGTCCTGAATGGGTCAAAAGAATGGTATTTGTAGTATCATGGCCCATTAGCTCCCAAACTACCTAGCAAGAGAAAACAAGATGGTGGGATTTCTTTTTTCCCCCTCTCTGAGACCTTAGCTCTGGATAACAGCCTGATGGGTTTCCTTCTTTCTCCAAGAGAGGAATGTTGGTTCCTGTGTTGTTCTCATGGTAGAGTGATCCTGGCAAAGTGGACTTTATCCAAGTGCTCCTAGGTTTAGTCTCTCGAAGCCTCAGTTTCCTCATCTTAAAATGGATGGTGGCAGGATTGGATGAGATGATTTCCAGAGCCCTTTGTGGGCTAATATTTTATAATCCCATCAAGTACAGATAGGAGTTCAAGATTGGTTTCATCTATGGTGTAGGAGTGACCAGTTAGGGGGAGGACAGGATAATAATAGTCAGTGTTTAAATTTTATTAATATATTTTAATTAACACACTCTATTTAATATATTTTCAATATATTTTATTAATGATTATAAAATAATTAATTATAAAATTATACTATTAATCATTTTAAGGTTTACAAAATATTTTTTAACCCTTACT
Organism: Gracilinanus agilis; assembly: GCF_016433145.1. Lineage (NCBI taxonomy): Eukaryota > Metazoa > Chordata > Mammalia > Didelphimorphia > Didelphidae > Gracilinanus > Gracilinanus agilis. Next base: position 1,402 of record NW_025387354.1, on the reverse strand, counting down.
TTCTATCTTAGTAATAACTTTAAGACAGAAGGGCAAAGACTTTAAGTGACTTGCCCAGGGTCACACAGCTAGGAAATCATCTCAAAGGATGGATCTCAAATTTCAAAAAAAAAAAAAAAGCTAGGAAGGATCTCAAATGAGATCACATTTGAACCCAGGGCCTCTTGATTCCCAGCGTGGGGCTCTATCCACTGTGCCACCTAACTGCCAGTTTGCCGAATACTTGCAAATACTATCTCATTTGACACAATAGCCTTGAAAAGAAGGTGTGTTATTATTCACCCCATTTTACAGATAAGGAAATTGAGAGTGATGAAGGGATTTGCTTAGCGTCACACAGCTAGTAAGTGTTGGAGGAAGAATTTGAACTCGAGTCTGACTCCCAATCCAGCAATTTGTCTGATATATACCTCCTGACTTCTCTAACTGTACTGAGGTGAATGGCTGGAGTAGCAATAGACCATTTGGAGAGAGGTGACTCTAGGCAACCTGATGCAGTGGAAAGGACATGGCGGGGGTGGGGGTGGCACCTTGTATAGAGCACCAAGTCTAGAGTTGGAAGGTCTTGAGTTCAAATCTGAGCTCAGACACTTCCTAGTTGTATGACCCTGGGCAAGTCACTTAACCCCTGTTGCCTAGCCCTTATTGCTCTTCTGCCTTGGAACCATACATAAGTATTGATCCTAAGATAAGGTAAGATAAGGTAAGGGGTTAAAAAAGAAAAGAAAAGAAAAAAAAAAAGAAATGTGTATGTGTGGAGGTGCCTGTAGACATAGGCATGCCTGCCTGTGGCTGGTGGTGAGACTGAAGCGAGGAGAGGCTCTGCGGAGCTGCAGGGGAACTTGGGCCTCATGACTTTGTACCCAGATCTTGCACTTTGGTGCTACTGTATTTAATGTGCAGATATGTGTCTATCTGGGACATCAACTTGTTTAGGTTCAACAAACACTCCAGGCTCTGACAGGTGAGTTTTGTCTTATTTTGTTGGGAATGAGTCCTCCAACCCCTGCCATTTCTGCATCCTGGGGAATGGCACGCTCTCTCCCCCTTTCAGCTTTCCTCTATTTGTTGTTTCCTCACATTAGAATGTCATCTTCTTGGGGGTAGGAATTGTTTTACTTATATTTATATACTTAGTTTAGCCCAGTGCTTGATATTTATCAAGGGCTTAATATATGATCTATGTATCAATTATCTTTCATCTAGCTCTTTCTGTATCGTTTTCTGTATCAATTGCTCTATTATCTGTCATTTATTTCCATCATCTATCTATCCATCTATCTACCTATCTATCCATCCATCTAGATCTATCTGTCTATCTCTCTCTCCATCCATCCATCTATCTATACATCATCTTTCTATATATCATCTATCTTCCTTCCTTCCTTCCTTCCTTCCTTCC
>NW_025387353.1:0-1332 GCF_016433145.1 Gracilinanus agilis | reverse complement strand
AAGGCAGGAGGGGGGGAGAAGGCCAGGCTCTCGTCTCTCCCCGGCTCACCTTACTACATCCACAGCACCCGCTCGCACCTTGGGGTCGCTGCCCATGATGGAGACGCTGGCGGCGAAGGAGCCGTCGATGCTGAACACGACAAACTCTGTCCCCTTGGGCAGGACCGTGATGTAGCTGTCTGCGAATGTGTGGTCCCCCCTGTTGGGAAAGAGCCGCCGGACACCCCGGGGTCATGCTCTCCTCCGCCCGTTCCCACACCTGGCTTCCCCTGAACCCGCCCCACGTGCTACATCTCTGGAGGAAGCCTGTGGGAGCCCCTCGTCCAACCTCTGCGTCCCCGAGGATGCCCAGGAGGGCGGCCGCCCCTCCAGAGCGTCACAGGTTCTCTCTGGCGTGGACAGCCCGCTCCCCCCTCCCCGAAGCCCGTCCCCACCTGACCACCATCTTGATGGGGTAGACGCCGACGCCCAGACGCTGCTCCTCGGGGATCGTGTAGGAGATTCTCCCGCTGCTGTTGGTGACGAGCGTGTCAAAGTGGACCCACTCCCCGGACGGTGGCTGAGTCATGATGTGGATGTCCACCTGGTGGGAGGGGCAGCTAAGAACCTCCCTTTGGCCCCCCCATCCTGCTGCCTAATACCTCCCTGCTCAGCCCTGCCCTGACCCCCGGGACCTCGGCCACACGCCGTGGCAGCCTCGGCCAAGGCTGCTCTCTCGTGCCTTTAGTCAGCACCATTTGGCAAAGCCCGCAGAGAAGATAGAAAGAGCTCAGCTCCAATCGGCCGGAGGCCAGGACCCCTTTCCTGGTCTGTCCCCTCCAAGGTGACCTTCCACCGGCTATGAGGCTATATCTTTGTTTTGTTTTCAACCCTCACCTTCCGTCTTGGAGTCAATACCATGTTTTGGCTCCAAAGCAGAAGAGTGGTAAGGGCTAGGGCTAGGCAATGGGGGTCAAGTGACTTGCCCAGGGTCACACAGCTGGGAAGTGTCTGAGGCCACATTTGAACCCAGGACCTCCCGTCTCTAGGCCTGGCTCTCAATCCACTGAGCTACCCAGCTGTCCCTGTACTCCACTATATCTTGTTGGAACATCATTTATGCTATTTCTTTCCCTCATTAAAAGAGAAGCTCTTTGGGAAACAGTGCCTGGAAAATAATAAGCCCTTAATCAATGCTCTGTCTCTTTACCAACCTGTCTACCCACCTATCATCCATCCATCCATCCATCTAGCCATCCAATCATCTCTCTCCCTCCCTCTCCCTCCTCCCCTATTTCTCTCTCTTTCTTTCTCTCTCTCTCACTCCATCCCTCCCTCCCTCCTCTCTTCCCC
>NW_025387352.1:0-4753 GCF_016433145.1 Gracilinanus agilis | reverse complement strand
TCTCCCTCCCCCTCTCCTTCTCTCTCTCTCTCTTTCTCTTTCTCTTCCTTCTTCCCTCTCTTCTTCTCTGCCTCTTCCCTCTCCCTTTCTTTCATATGGTATACCTTGCCTCTAGAAACTTGGCTCTACAGACTACTACTATTGGTATGCTGATATAACAACTCACTTTTGGGGGGCCTAGACAAGTCTTGGTTTTAAGATGTGGTACAATTCCCCCCTGATCCACTGGGAAGAAGTTTGATTCTTAGGAGTTTCCCAGCAGAAAGGAGAAGGCTCAGATTGTCTAATAGTTGAGGAAGGAGTGCATTTCTAAGCGTGTGATGTTCTCTGTGTTTCCTTATTATAAGCCTTAAGGCTAAGAAGCTATTTTCAGATACTAGTTAACTGCCATGTGGTAGGTTCCCATGTAGTCAGAGCTTAGATGTATACTTCAGAGGAGACAATCATGCCTCCCTGATTAAAGATCTCACTTGGCACTCCTAGGGCAAAAGGTATCTGATGAAAGAAAGCAATGGGCTAGGATGGGATTAAACCAGACATTGGCAGTTTCCCATTTTAGAAACTGTAAAACTGTAATTTAAGCTCTAAACTCTGCATTTATTTTGTCCTTATTCCTTATGACTGTTCATTAGGTGGGTAGACCGTGGAGAACTGGGATGGGGATTTAGCTGTACTTGTTAACCATCTTGTTTCTCCAGGTCTATTCGAGCCTGTCCTCCTCCTAGATTCCTAACTGACCTTGTGCCTAATTCCAAAGTACACAGTTTTATAGATCATTCTACTTATTTATTCTCTACTGCAGTTTAGGCTCTCATCTCTGCTTACCTCAATTATTGCAGTAATCTCCTAACTGGTCTTCCTCCCTCCAATCTAGTCCATTCTCTATACAACTGCCAAATGAATGTATCCAAAACATAGGTCTGACCATGTCATTCCCCTCTTCCTAAATCTTTGGTAGTTCTCATTGCTTTTAGAATAAAATAGAGGGAAGGGCAGCTAAGTGACTCAGTGGATTGAGAGTCAGGCCTAGAGATCAGAGGTTCTGGGTTCAAATATGGCCTCAAACACATCCTAGCTGTGTCTCCTTGGGCAAGTCACCTAACCCCCATTGCATAGCCCTTACCACTCTTCTGCTTGGGAATCAATACACAGTTCTGATTCTAAGATGGAAGGTAAGAGTTAAAAAAAAAAAGAATAAAATGCAAACTCCTATGTCTATGTTTGGTATTTAAAACCTTTCATAATATAGTTCTAGCCTGCCTTTCCTGGCTTACTGTACATAATTCTCCTGACCCTCTACATCCCAACCAAACTGGACTATTTTCCATTCCTCGTATATGACATCTGATTGCTTTTCTTATACAAAGGCATTTTTGTACAGGCCATCTCCTATGACTAGAATGCTCTCCCTCCTCACCTCTCCATCCTGGAATCCCCAGCTTCCTTCAAAGCTCTGCCTCCAACAGGAAGTTTATTTGTCCTCATCCTCTCCCCACATACTAGTGTTTCCAACCCAGACATTACTTCGCATTCATGTGGTGTCTTTGTATATACAAAACCCTTACCTTCCATCTTAGAATCAATACTGTGTATTAGTTCCAAGGCACAAGAGTGGTAAGGGCTAGGCAATGGGGGTTAAGTGACTTGCCCAGGGTCACACAGCTAGGAAGTATCTGAGGCTAATATTTGAACCCAGGACCTCCTGGCTCCAGGCCTGGTGCTTTATTCAAGGTGCTACCTAGCTGCTGCCACTGGGAGTTGTCTTGAATGGACCAGTGTTCTCCCATTGTGCTGATATTATATTCTGTTGCTTACTCCACACTGGTTTTCTTTTTTCTTTTCTTTTTTTGTGCTTTTTTCTTTCTTTTTATTTCTTCAGTTACACGTAGAAACAATGTTTGAAATTGTTTCCTGATATTTTAAATTTGAAATTCTCTCTCCCTTCTCTCCCTGAGGGGGTAAATAGTCTAATATTGGTTTTAGGTGTACTTGCATGGAATACATTTTTCCATATGCCTCATGTCATGACAGAAGATGCATAAAGCACATACAATAAAAATTTCATGAAGGAAATAAAGTGGAAGATGGCATGCATAGCATTGTTTTCAAATGGAATTAGGGAGAAGGATGCCATGGGGTCAGACACAACTCAGCATTCACGGGGAAAGAAAGACTCCTCGCAAACGGAGCTTTGTTATTTTTCCTCTCAGTGGCGGATCCTGCCCGAGACAGGTTTCCAATGGCTGAGCTTTGACAGACACCAATGCGCCATGTACAGTGTGGAGGATCTCCTAATTTCACACGGACACAAATTGTCAAGCAATCCTCTGGTACCACACAAGGATAGATATGATGGATATCAGCATGGGAGTTCAGAACGTAGAGCTGGTCACGGAACACTGAATGGGTTTGAAGCAGCCCCTCCAGCCTTTGCTGGAAATAAGAAATCGCTGGGAAAAGGATATTTGAGTGACAATGAGAACAGTGGAGCAGTACTGGGGAGCCACAGAGATCCCCCGAGTTCATCTGCTTTCCATCATTCTGAGGAGGGGTAAGTGTCAATATCACCCAATTGCTTTCTTTTTGCCTTTGGGAGTTTTCATTTGTTGTAGAGGATCCCCAATCATCCTAACTAGAGGCTGCAGCCACATAGCAAAATAAGGGAGACCAGTTGAATGGTTTGAGCCCAAGAGTGCTGTTTACAGAACCTTAAAAGAACTAAAGAACCACTTTTAATTCCTTGGCTAGACCTTCTATGTAAGATTTATGAAAGATTTCTTTCTTTTTTTTTTCTTCTTCCTTCCTTCCTTCCTTCCTTCCTTTCTTTCTTTCTTTCTTTCTTTCTTTCTTTCTTTCTTTCTTTCTTTCTTTCTTTCTTTCTTTCTTTCTTTCTTTCTTTCTTTCTTTCTTATTTCTTTTTCTTTCTCTCTTTCTTTTTTTAAAGCTAGACTTGTGATTTTATTGGTATAGGATACTCCATGGAAAAAGGTTCATCTTTGAAGTGCAGGTCTGCACCTACTCTGCTGGTTGTTGTCTTGGTTGCTTAGGACTGAGAAATTGAGTGTCTTGCCTATTACACAGCCAGTATAAGTCAGAGATGGGACTTGAACCTAGAACTTCCAATATTAGAAATTGGTCCTCTATCCATTATTCTTCCTCAACTACAGAAGGATCCAGATAAAAATTGTACACAATGAGAAGCTGTGGCCACATTGCAGCCTGTATGAGTGGAGGGAATATCTCCTACAATGATAAGATCATAGATTCATGGAAACCCTGTGGACTTTATTAGCTTCTTTTTTTAAAACCCTATTCTTGGGGCAGCTAGGTACATCAGTAGATAAGAATGCTAGACCCGGAGATGGGAGGTCATAGTTTCAAATCTGAATACAAATACAAACTGTAAAGTATAAAAGAATGCAATCCAAAAATGAAAAATGAAAAAACTTTTGCAAAAACCATTTGAAAAAGCCCTTACCACTCTTCTGTTACAGAATTGATACTAAGACAGAAAATAAAGTAAGGACCCACAAAATAAACAAACAAACAAACAAATAAATAAATGACAGAGTCGGGATCTGAACTTGGGTGTTCTCAATTCTAGGGCTCTCTCTGTTACATTGTATTATCTACTAGTTTTGTTGGTTCCCAGCCCATCTTTTTTCGTATACATACACCGAGTTCAGTGGAGGGTAGGAGAAATGGTGGTGATGGTGGTGGTAGTTGTAGTATGTGCATTAATGTTGGTTTCTCAATGATGAAAGCTTGAAATATAGGTCGGGAGAGCAAGAAGAGATTTCTACCATTTACCAAAAGGCAGTAAGAAAAAGGACCGTGTAAACATTGATTAAAGCAGCTCTAGTCCAGCGGAAGCCCTTGTCGTCACATCATAAAATTTTCTTTGTGCTAAACTACTGTATTGTAAAGTGGGAAATGTGCACGTCTGAATGGGAATAGATTGGGTAGGAAGGGCTCAGAGTACATGGTACATATTATGTAACCGGGTGGGATAGGTTATAAGTGAACAAAGGAAAAGAAATGTTGGGGGGGCGGGGGAGAAACAGCTAAAAGGGAAGCTTCTGCTCCTTGCCAATCTAATGTGGAACCATTTTGCAAGGGCTTGGTATGGATTTGATGCATAATGACTATGGAGGCAGGAATGAGGTGTGTTTAGCTCTAATTGTTGATTTTAAACTCTTTGTTAAAAAATTAAAAACTTATTAATTTTTTTTTCTTAACACCATATGGTTCAGTGTCTTCACTCTATTGGAAACACATTGGGGGTGGGGTAGCTAGGTGGTGCAGTGGATAGAGAGTTAGGTCTCCTGAGATGGGAAGTCCTGGGTTAAATTTAGCCTTAGGCACTTCCTAGCTGTGTGACTCTGGGCAAGTCACTTTAACTCCAATTGCCTAACCCTTATTGCTCTTCTACTTTGGAAATGATACTTACTATTAATTCAAAGACAGAATATAAGAATTTCAAAAAAAAAGGAAGGAAGGAGGAAAGAAAAAAAGAAAAAAAAAACACATCTGGGGCAGCAAGGTGGTACAGTGGATAGAGCTCTAGACCTGGAGTCAGGAGGACCTGGGTTCAAATTTGGCCTCAAACACTTCCTAGCTGTGTGACTAGGGGGAAGTACTTAACCCTAGGTGCCCAGCCCCTGCAAGTCTTCTGTCTTAGAACTGATACTAAGACAGAAGATAAGGGAAAGAGAGAGAGAGAGAGAGAGAGAGAGAGAGAGAGAGAGAGAGA